>NW_027417559.1:0-160226 GCF_009905375.1 Apium graveolens | reverse complement strand
TTATGTGTGTTCAGTATCTATTCTGTGAGCTAATTGTTAAGTGTTATCTGTACTTGAATATTCAAAAATAATATTAATTGAGTATTTTAATTTTTATATGTCCAAAATAAAATATAGATAATTGTCATATCTTCCTAATTATTTTTATGTTGGTTTATGGATTTATAAGAATCATATGAAATTTCTAAAATCTTTTTCCGGATAATTAAAATCTATTTTATAAAAACGGGAACCAACCGACGTCAACCGTTGTTACGTTTTTGGAACCCGAAACTCTTTCGAGAACTCCTTCCTAACCTAATTGTAATATTCCGAGCATATTCCATGTTTTGACTTTTTCGATCCGGCTTACGGTTTGTCCTGCGCGGGTCCCGGCACAACATTTTCGATACAATATTCGTTTCGGTAAATCAATAAAACCCGTATTTTCAATAAACGGCAGCTTTTTATTAAACTATCCCAATTATCACTTCGTAATACGTGTAACCAGGCGCTGAGACCAAGACCGCAGTACAAATTGTACTGATTTGGATAATTATCCCGAAAACCGATACCGTTTGGATCAGTTTTTACAAATAAACGTACCGTTTTATATCCGGAATGATCCAACGGGATACAAATTTTCCATAATTGTAAATAGCCTTTTACCGTATTTTATTTCGTATCAAAATCATTTGCAGATAGTTAATTATATAATTTTCAGAGAAAAGCCCTAATTTCTTAAAACTGTTCTAAGAATCAAACAACAAAACGAAGGCGTTACCGATCTCTGTTTTCAAAGCTTGAGTAACCAAAACGAAGGATTTGAAGTGTTCTATCAGATTCTGAGCTTTGTTTCACTGCAGAAATCAAGGTTATTTTTCTAAAAATTTATTTATTTTCGAATTTATTTTATTAAAAATATGAATTTTTGTTCAGATGATTGTTTGTATGATTTGATGATTGCATGTTGTAGAGCTTGTTTTCCTGATGATTTTCATATGTCATACGTCTGATTTGGAGTTCAATAACATGTTCAAATTTGAGTTTGATTTTCGAATTTCAAAATTAGGGTTTATAACCCGTATGAATGTTCTTAATTGAAATTTGGGGGTTTCTTATTCTGTGATAAATTGATGTTGTGTGATAGTGGGTTGTGTTCTCTGTGAAATTTGCAATCTAGTCGTATAAGTTTCATGAACCAACGAGGTCTGTAGAGAAGGGAGTTGTGTTTTGAAGTTTTCCGATGTTCGCTGGAAACTGGAAAACTTCACGGCCAAATTCCGGCCAACTCAGGGATTGTTAGGATGAATTGATTGCATGGTTGTGTTCCTGATGTTGTGTAGATGTGATCTGGAGGTGTTGGTGTGGTGAGGACGCCGGGAACGTGTTCTCCGGCGAACCCGACTGTTTTCCGGCGAAGAGCTGGAAAATTACAGTTTAGTACCCCAACTTTTGAAAACGATACAGTTAGGTCCCTGAAGTTTCCAGACTTTGCAAATTTAGGATTCCTGTTTATAAAATGTTTAAAAATCATATTTCCTATTTATTTTTATTATAAAAATTCATTTTTAATTTCTGAAAATTCTAAAAATTATTATTTTAATTCTGAAAATTATTTTTAATCCACAAATAAATCTAAATTTATTAGTTAATTAATTTCAGTTAATTTATAATTGATTAATTGGTCAATTAATTCAAAAATTAATTGATTAATTGATTTAATTAATTATTAATTGATTTTAATTAGTTATTTAATTAGATTTAATTATTTAAAAATGATTTAAAAATTCTGAAAAATAGTTTCGAGCTTTAAAATATTATTCTAAATTATTTCCAAGGCTCGATAATTATTCTAAAATTATTTCGGAGCCAGAATGGGCCAACCGAACCCTGTTTATTAACCAGAAATTGATCCAACGACCCGTTTTAATTCCGAAAAATGTTTTAAAAATCATTTTAAATACCAGAAAGCCTATTTATGACCCGAGACTTCTTTATAAATAATATATCATTGATTACGTGATATATTATGTGCTACATGTGACTTGTTAATTGACTATCGGTCTATATATTCGGTGTTTACTTGATTATTGCATAACTTTCAATCCGTTAATCGGATTTAGGTAAAACGAAGGGTAGATAGAAGTATGTGTTAAATAGAATTCCATGAGTAAATTATTGATAGATGCTTATGATATGTGAGCAGAAGAGGTAAGACGTAGGAAAGGGAAACAGGTAGTTGAGGAGTAAAACGGTTGTGATTGGAAGCGAGTGCAGTGTAGTAAGCTAATACCAGGCAAGTGTTCTGAACTTTCTCGAGATATTATAGTACTTGATAATCCTGTGATATTGCAAGTGCTTTGAAGCACAGAAACCTAAATCCTGATTTCAGTTATTGTCCTTGAGCCATGAATCATATTCTTTCTAATCCATTAATTATTGTATACCCAAACAAGAACCACAAATCTACGATACTACTCTACAAATACATACAAACTAAATACCAAACACTGAAATGAACTATTATATACTCAACCCATGGTATCTTATACTTTGAAAGACCGAATCCTTGAAACCTTGAAACGTTGATTCCTTTGTTATCCAATTCTTTCATTACCCAGCATCCAAGCTTTTAAATTGCCTTATTGATCCTTACAAGGATTGAAACCCTTTCATTGTTAAACATTTATTGTTGTTAATGATTTCGGTTATTTTTTACTATTGCATATTCTGTTATTATGTTAGAATTGGATTGTTTTTATAAAATTGTGGACCAGATTCATGGTCAGACCATATAATGGTCAAGTTAGGCCAATGTGTGCCTTGGATCCAGTAGTTAGAGTAATGTTGTGTGCCTTGCTCGGGGTTAGTGCGTGACTGATTAGCAGCCTAACCTTGGTTTTTAAATTAAAAGTATAATATCCAATTCTAAATCATAATCTATTATTCACTTGATATCATAAACATATTCACCTGATGATCATTATTCTCAGTTTTGTCATTGTGACTTGCTGAGCTAGTTAGCTCATTTGTGCGATGTTGTTTATATTCTTTCCAGTTAAAAAGGAACCAGTTGGTAAAGAGGATCCCCAGTCCAGCGCGAGAGCTAGGGGTTCAGGTTGAGAAAGCTGAGCTAGTAGGCTTCTTTTGGAATAATTTAAGTTTGTAAAAGTTTGTAATAATGTTTAATACTCAGTTTGAATTTGAAATAGTTGGGATTTGAACGGTTTGTATTATATTAGTGTGTTTGGCTTGTGTGCATACTTTAACCTGTTGCGGTCCGTGGTGATTGGTAAGTAGGGTCATTGCATATATTATTATTATCTTTATTATTGTTATAAGCAGGTTATAATTAAGGTGTGTGTGTGGACCTCAAACTTCTGACCCGAGTTTGGAGGGCGCCACAGGTTTGGTATCAGAGCCACAGGTTATAAGTCACTGACACAAGCCTAGGTTGACGGGAATGGGTAGAGGGATAGGATTAGAAGTAAGGTATAGGATGATAGAACGTCGAGAGGTTGAGTGTTATGGTATAACCGGTATTAGTATAGTTTGCGTCGTGGTACGAGATTCTTATATTACGATATGATTTCAGATAGCTGAGATGGCCGACTCTTTTATTCCCGTATCAGCTGATCACTCAGAGCCTTCAGTTGGAGCACCAACATCGGATCCACGTCCTGTGATTCCACCAGCATTGGCTATTCTACCTCCGCCGGTGTTGCAGCCCGTACCATTGCAGGCTATTCCACCTCCAGGCATGAGGCCACCTGTTAGAGGACCCCCACCAGCTGATTTAGATTCCACTGGGCATTCAGTAGCGAGTGCCCCATTCCAGTCTACATTACCCCCAGTTCCTTATTATCGGTATAAGGCTCTTCTATTGGAGCGTGATTCCTTGTTGGCTCAGATTAGAGAGTTACAGCATATCATTAGGACTACAGATGTTGATCGTGGTGTGAGGGAGCTTCGAGAGGAGATTCATGTGACACGGAGGGTTCTTGAGGCTAGGCTATATGGAGCTACACTACCTGGCAGAGGCCCTGATGCACTGCTGGGCTGGGCTACTGAGGTGATGGAGGACTTCGAGAGGCTGGCAGGACCAGAGTTTCCTTGGAGCTGAGTTAGAAATTTTGAGATGGAGATGCTGAGCAGTGTTGTTATGGTTATGTAGTATGGACAGTAGTGTGTAGTGTGTATCAGAACACTTTTGAGTTGTATTTATAGACTAGCGATGCTGACTAGTGAGTAGGTTGTTGTACCCTTTTTGCTTTTACTTTCGAAGCATCTTTACGCTTGTACTACCTAAAACTTTTGATCTATATATCAGTACCTTTTCCTTTCCAACCCTGTCATTTATTTTATTGCACCTGTTTTACTTTACCTTATTTATTGCACCAGTATATCCTGTGATACCATGTACCCTATTTTCCATAACTGTTTATATTCTGTAAAGAAGCATGCAATTTACTTAGTTACAACTATTTTCAAAAAGAGATATTTCTATTTCATAAAACTTTTCTTTTATACAAAGATTTGATTCAAAAGCTAAATAAATTGATTGATTCTTTACAGAAAATGCCTCCCAGAAAAAATACCCGCACCAACACCCAAAATGAAGAAACCAACAACAACAACAACAATAACAACCAAAATGATATAAACCAGAATATGAACCCAGGACCCATGGACCCAGCAATAGCCCAGATTCTTCAAATCTTGGCCCAACAAATAGTTCACCTGGCACAACAACAGCAGAGACAGACCAATCCCCAGGTAACTTTCAAAACTTTTCAGGCAGTAAACCCACCAGAATTCAAGGGTTCCTTAGAGCCAATTGAAGCAAATGTGTGGTTAAAAGAAATAGAGAAAGCTTTTGCCTTGGTAAAAGTGAAAGAGGAGCAGAAGGTTGAATTTGCAAGTTACTATCTGAAGAATGAGGCCACCTATTGGTGGGAAATGGTGAAAACATTGGAAAGCACAGATGTTATTACTTGGGAAAGGTTTAAGGAATTGTTTTTAGAAAAGTATTTTCCTCAGTTTGTTCAGGATCAAATGGAGCTGAAGTTTTTAGAATTAAAGCAAGGGAACATGTCGGTAACAGATTATGAGGGGAAGTTTGAGGAATTGTCAAGGTATGTGTCGTCGTATGTTGATACTGATAGAAAGAAAGCTAATAGATTCCAGCAAGGTTTGAAGCCATGGATCAGAGGGAAGGTAGCTATTTTTGAATTGGATACCTATGTCGGGGTTGTACAGAAAGTTATGATCACAGAGATAGAAAGTGAGATGTTCCAGAAAGAAAAGGAAAGCAAGAAAAGGAAAGTTGAGGGAGGTGAGGGTCAGTCACAAACAGGGAAGTTTCCAAATTTTAAGAAGGGCAAGTTTCAGCCAGGGAGAAATTTTAATTTCAGGAGACAAAATATAGGAGACGGAGGCCAGGGCAATCGTTCAGCTAATGTGAATCAACCGAATCAGTTGAGATTAACTTTTCCAAATTGTCAAGTATGTGAAAAGAAGCATGAAGGAGTTTGTAACAAGTTGAATGTGGTATGTTTTAAATGCAACCAGAAAGGGCACTACTCGAGGGAGTGCCGAAATCAGCCAGCAAGAGAGCCAGCGAATAAGGATCAGCCTATCCAGAATCCAGCAGTGAAGGTTCCAGCCATTGGATTTACATGCTTTAAATGTGGGAAGCCAGGACATATGGCCAGGGATTGCAAGACACCAGCCCCAGTCAGTAATACATTAAGGATTATGGGATCTACCCCAACAGTGAATGAGACTCCGAGGGCTAGGGTTTTTGACATGTCGGTGAAGGATGCGATCCAGGATACGGATGTCGTGGCAGGTACGCTTAATGTGAACTCTTTATGTGCCAAAGTGTTAATAGATTCGGGAGCAACTCGATCGTTTGTTTCACAAGATTTTGTTAGTAAGTTAAATTATCCAGTTGGGTATTTAAATGAAATAATGACTGTGGAATTAGCAAATCAAGAACGTGTAACTGTTAACCAAGTTTGTGGGAATTGTGAGATTGAGATTTCTGGTAGTAAGTTTTGTGTAGATTTGATACCGTTTAAGTTAGGAGAATTTGACGTTATATTAGGAATGGATTGGTTATCTAATCATGATGCTCAGATAGATTGTCGAAATAAGAAAGTAATGGTGAAAACGCCAGACGAAAGAATAGTAACGTTCAAGGGACAGAAGCAGGTAAAGAAGTTCTTAATGATGATTCAAGCCAAGAAGTTACTATGACAAGGATGTGAGCATTTCATAGCATATGTGATCGACAGAAGTCAGGAGCCAGCAAAACTTGAAGATATTCCAGTTGTAAATGAATTTCCAGACGTATTTCCCGATGAGTTACCAGGACTTCCTCCAGATAGAAAAATTGAATTTGCAATTGACTTAGCACCTGGAACCGAACCAATATCCAAGGCCCCGTATATAATAGCGCCCGTTGAGATAAAAGAGTTAGCAAAGCAATTGCAAGAGCTGTTAGAGAAAGGAGTAATTAGACCCAGCGTATCCCCGTGGGGTGCACTGGTATTATTTGTCAAGAAGAAAGATGGGAGCATGAGACTGTGTATCGACTATAGGGAGCTCAATAAGTTGACGATCAAGAATAAGTATCCATTACCCAGAATTGATGATTTGTTTGACCAATTGAAGGGAACCAAGTATTTCTCCAAAATTGATTTAAGATCGGGATATCATCAACTAAAGATCAAACCAGAAGATATACCAAAGACAGCTTTCAGAACAAGGTATGGGCATTACGAGTTTTTAGTGATGTCTTTTGGATTAACCAACGCCCCAGCAGCGTTTATGGACCTGATGAACAGAATTTTCAAAGAATATTTGGACAAGTTCGTTATAGTATTTATAGATGATATTTTGATCTATTCAAAGACGGAGGAGGATTATGCGGAAGATTTAAGGACAGCTTTAGAGATTTTAAGGAAAAAGAAGTTATATGCTAAATTGTCGAAGTGTGAGTTTTGGCTACAAGAAGTTCAGTTCTTAGGACACATAGTCAGTAACGAAGGGATCAAAGTGGACCCGGCAAAGATCGAGGCAATTACGAATTGGGAAAGACCGAGAACACCCACTGAGTAAGAAGTTTCTTAGGATTGGCAGGATATTATTGACGATTCATTCAGAATTTCTCAAGAATTGCAACACCATTGACAAAGCTTACACGAAAGAATGAAAAGTTTATATGGAATGACAAGTGTGAAGAAAGTTTTCAGGAATTGAAGCGGAGATTAATCACAACACCTATTTTGTCACTTCCAGACGATCAAGGGAATTTCGTAATTTATAGCGATGCTTCCTACAAAGGATTAGGATGTGTTCTTATGCAGCACGACAAGGTGATTGCGTATGCGTCAAGGCAATTGAAACCACACGAACAGAAGTACCCTACTCATGATTTGGAGTTAGCAGCTATAGTTTTCGCTTTGAATATTTGGAGACATTATTTGTATGGAGAAAAGTGTGAAATTTTCACGGATCACAAAAGTTTGAAATATATATTTACCCAGAAGGAACTTAATATGAGACAAAGGAGATGGTTAGAATTGATCAAAGATTATGATTGCTCGATTAATTATCATCCCGGTAAGGCGAACGTTGTAGCAGATGCGTTAAGTCGGAAGGAAAAGTTAAATGTATTATCCGTACCTGAAGAGATATATAAAGAATTTCAAAAATTGGAATTGGAGATTAGAATTTGCAAGCCTGAGGAAGCAAAAGTGTACAGTATGATTTTCCAACCGGAGTTATTGGAGAAAATAAAGAAATGCCAGAAAGAGGTAATGGATCAAGATATAAATAGTTTGGTAGGTGAGGAATTATGCACGCAACAAGATGATCAAGGTATTCTTAGGTTTTCTTCAAGAATTTGGATTCCACCAGTAACGGAGCTGAAAAATGAAATTTTACAAGAAGCACATAGTTCAAGATATTCCATCCATCCAGGGAGTACCAAAATGTACAGAGATTTAAAGAAGAATTATTGGTGGCCAAATATGAAGAGGGAGATTGCGGAATGGGTTAGCAAATGCTATACCTGTCAGAAAGTTAAAGCGGAGCATCAGAGACCAAGCGGATTGCTACAGCCATTGGAGATTCCAGAGTGGAAGTGGGAACATATTGCCTATGGATTTCATAGTTGGATTACCAAGGACAAGGGCTAATCATGATACCATTTGGGTTATAGTAGATAGACTTACCAAGTCAGCTCATTTTCTGCCTATAAATGAAAGATTTTCACTCGATAAGTTAGCTCATATGTACTTGAAAGAGATCGTAGTTCGTCATGGAGTTCCAGTGTCTATTGTATCTGATCGAGATCCAAGATTTAATTCAAGATTTTGGAAGATTTTTCAAGAATGTTTGGGAACAAGATTGAATATGAGTACGGCCTATCACCCCCAAACGGATGGCCAAAGTGAAAGAACGATCCAGACAATCGAGGACATGCTACGTGTTTGTGCTATTGATTTCAAAGGAAGTTGGGACGAGCATTTACCCCTAGTAGAGTTTGCTTATAACAACAGTTATCACGCCAGTATTGGAATGCCACGTTATAAAGCCCTTTATGGACGCAAATGTAGATCTCCGGTATATTGGGACGAAGTAGGAGAACGCAAAATACTCGGACCTGAATTGGTGCAACAGACAAAGGAAGTTGTTGAAATTATCCAGAAAAGATTATTAGCTGCACAAGATCGTCAAAGGAAATATGCAGACCAGTCAAGAAAAGACATGGAATTTGAAGAAGGAAGCTTGGTATTATTGAAAGTATCACCGTGGAAAGGACTAACGAGGTTTGGGAAGAAAAGGAAGCTAAACCCAAGATATGTCGGACCTTTTGAAATCCTAAAGCGTATTGGCAAAGTAGCTTACGAGTTGGCGTTACCTCCGCACATGGAGCACATTCACAATGTTTTTCACATATCAATGCTTAAGAAATATAATCCAGACTCCAGGCATATAATAGAATATGAGCCAATAGAACTTCAAGCAGATTTATCATATGTAGAGAGTCCGATAGAGATTCTAGAGGAAAGAGAGAAAGTATTGAGAAATAAAGTGATAAAGTTAGTAAGAGTATTGTGGAAAAACCCAAAGGTTGAAGAGTCAACCTGGGAGTTAGAAAGTGATATGAGAAAAAAATACCCTCATTTATTTTCTTAGAGATTCTGAGGACAGGATCCTTTTAAGGGGGGAAGGATGTAATATATGGGATATATCGTGTAATTATTTTTGCTATTATATAATTATTATGTGTGTTCAGTATCTATTCTGTGAGCTAATTGTTAAGTGTTATCTGTACTTGAATATTCAAAAATAATATTAATTGAGTATTTTAATTTTTATATGTCCAAAATAAAATATAGATAATTGTCATATCTTCCTAATTATTTTTATGTTGGTTTATGGATTTATAAGAATCATATGAAATTTCTAAAATCTTTTTCCGGATAATTAAAATCTATTTTATAAAAACGGGAACCAACCGACGTCAACCGTTGTTACGTTTTTGGAACCCGAAACTCTTTCGAGAACTCCTTCCTAACCTAATTGTAATATTCCGAGCATATTCCATGTTTCGACTTTTTCGATCCGGCTTACGGTTTGTCCTGCGCGGGTCCCGGCGCAACATTTTCGATACAATATTCATTTCGGTAAATCAATAAAACCCGTATTTTCGATAAACGGCAGCTTTTTATTAAACTATCCCAATTATCACTTCGTAATACGTGTAACCAGGCGCTGAGACCAAGACCGCAGTACAAATTGTACTGATTTGGATAATTATCCCGAAAACCGATACCGTTTGGATCAGTTTTTACAAATAAACATACCATTTTATATCCGGAATGATCCAACGGGATACAAATTTTCCATAAATATAAATAGCGTTTTACCGTATTTTATTTCGTATCAAAATCATTTGCAGATAGTTAATTATATAATTTTCAGAGAAAAGCCCTAATTTCTTAAAACTGTTCTAAGAATCAAACAGCAAAACGAAGGCGTTACCGATCTCTGTTTTCAAAGCTTGAGTAACCAAAACGAAGGATTTGACAGATTCTGAGCTTTGTTTCACTGCAGAAATCAAGGTTATTTTTCTAAAAATTTATTTATTTTTGAATTTATTTTATTAAAAATATGAATTTTTGTTCGGATGATTGTTTGTATGATTTGATGATTGCATGTTGTAGAGCTTATTTTTCTGATGATTTTCATATGTCATACGTCTGATTTGGAGTTCAATAACATGTTCAAATTTGAGTTTGATTTTCGAATTTCAAAATTAGGGTTTATAACCCGTATGAATGTTCTTAATTGAAATTTGGGGGTTTCTTATTCTGTGATAGATTGATGTTGTGTGATAGTGGGTTGTGTTCTCTGTGAAATTTGCAATCTAGTCGTATAAGTTTCATGAACCAACGAGGTCTGTAGAGAAGGGAGTTGTGTTTTGAAGTTTTCCGATATTCGCCGGAAACTGGAAAACTTCACGGCCAAATTCAGGCCAACTCAGGGATTGTTAGGATGAATTGATTGCATGGTTGTGTTCCTGATGTTGTGTAGATGTGATCTGGAGGTGTTGGTGGGGTGAGGACGCCGGGAACGTGTTCTCCGGCGAACCCGACTGTTTTCCGGCGAAGAGCTGGAAAATTACAGTTTAGTACCCCAACTTTTGAAAACGATGCAGTTAGGTCCCTGAAGTTTCCAGACTTTGCAAACTTAGGATTCCTGTTTATAAAATATTTAAAAATCATATTTCCTATTTATTTTTATTATAAAAATTCATTTTTAATTTCTGAAAATTCTAAAAATTATTATTTTAATTCTGAAAATTATTTTTAATCCACAAATAAATCTAAATTAATTAGTTAATTAATTTCAGTTAATTTATAATTGATTAATTGGTCAATTAATTTGAAAATTAATTGATTAATTGATTTAATTAATTATTAATTGATTTTAATTAGTTATTTAATTAGATTTAATTATTTAAAAATGATTTAAAAATTCTGAAAAATAGTTTCAAGCTTTAAAATATTATTCTAAATTATTTCCAAGGCTCGATAATTATTCTAAAATTATTTCGGAGCCAGAATGGGCCAACCAAACCTTGTTTATTAACCCGAAATTGATCCAACGACCCGTTTTAATTCCGAAAAATGTTTTAAAAATCATTTTAAATACCAGAAAGCCTATTTATGACCCGAGACTTCTTTATAAATAATATATCATTGATTACTTGATAATCCTGTGATATTGCAAGTGCTTTGAAGCACAGAAACCTAAATCCTGATTTCAGTTATTGTCCTTGAGCAATGAATCATATTCTTTCTAATCCATTGATTATTGTATACCCAAACAAGAACCACAAATCTACGATACTACTCTACAAATACATACAAACTAAATACCAAACACTGAAATGAACTATTATATACTCAACCCATGGTATCTTATACTTTGAAAGACCGAATCCTTGAAATCTTGAAACGTTGATTCCTTTGTTATCCAATTCTTTCATTACCCAGCATCCAAGCTTTTAAATTGCCTTATTAATCCTTACAAGGATTGAAACCCTTTCATTGTTAAACATTTATTGTTGTTAATGATTTCGGTTATTGTTTACTATTGCATATTCTGTTATTATGTTAGAATTGGATTGTTTTTATAAAATTGTGGACCAGATTCGTGGTCAGACCATATAATGGTCAAGTTAGGCCAATGTGTGCCTTGGATCCAGTAGTTAGAGCAATATTGTGTGCCTTGCTCGGGGTTAGTGCGTGACTGATCAGCAGCCTAACCTTGGTTTTAAATTAAAAGTATAATATCCAATTCTAAATCATAATCCATTGTTCACTTGATATCATAAACATATTCACCTGATGATCATTATTCTCAGTTTTGTCATTGTGACTTGCTGAGCTAGTTAGCTCATTTGTGCGATGTTGTTTATATTCTTTCCAGTTAAAAAGGAACCAGTTGGTAAAGAGGATCCCCGGTCCAGCGCGAGAGCTAGGAGTTCAGGTTGAGAAAGCTGAGCTAGTAGGCTTCTTTTGGAATAATTTAAGTTTGTAAAAGTTTGTAATAATGTTTAATACTCAGTTTGAATTTGAAATAGTTGGGATTTGAACGGTTTGTATTATATTAGTGTGTTTGGCTTGTGTGCATACTTTAACCTGTTGCGGTCTGTGGTGATTGGTAAGTAGGGTCATTGCATATATTATTATTATCTTTATTATTGTTATAAGCAGGTTATAATTAAGGTGTGTGTGTGGACCCCAAACTTCTGACCCGGGTTTGGAGGGCGCCACAAAAAATATAAACAGTGTTAAAGTATTTTAAATGAATCTGTAATCCCGGGTATATCTGCAAAGATATAACCCTCACGAGAATAGAAAAAAGGCCATTACTGGCGAGTACAAATGTACTAAACTGGACACAAGTTCGCATCTATATTCTGCTGATCAGTCAGAATATAATACAGATCTATATCTCAATATATAAATCCAGTCGGGTACCCAGGCACTACGGCCCATGTCGAGGCACCAGTCATATCCCGGTCCTCAAGATTAACACACACTCAATCCCAAAAATATATCATTAACAATTCCATCGCTTAGAAATCGGAACAATCGGTATGCTTTGATATATTCTAACCACCAGAATATATCAATATCAATGTATCCTCAATGGAATATGAATCAAGAATCCAAAGAAACGGATAAATCAAGAATCGAAATGAAATATGAACAAAGGAATAGCAAGTGTGTATCAGTGATTAATAACAAGAATTAAAAGAGTGCAAATGTGATAAGCATTTAAAGAAATGTCACTATTCTGAAAGTAGAATAGGGGAAAAACTTGCCTTCTGCGCGACTCACTGCAATTAAATCACCTCCGTCTATCACCTACTCGACCGGCCTTGCTGGCTTAGCTTCTGTTAGCAAAATAGACTGGTTAAGTCATTTTGTACTTCAATAGCATCTTGAATCGACTTCATTTCGTTACTATTATCTACCCATACACTTATGACTGACTCGTATATTACATATAAGCATGTAAGACTTGATTAACCAGATAATACACATAAGCACATAGTCATTTTTATAGTTAAAATAATTTTTAGAATCAAAATCGACCCGCTGATCGTTCCACTGACCGCTATCTAACTCGTTTCCCATTTTTCCGGAATTTTTCGGACTCGTCTTGGCACGCATTTTGACTGATAATCAAGCAATTAATAAAGTCAAACAATTTCTAGAAGAAATTAGACTTTAATATTATTTTTAATAAAAAAAATTCATTTTTCTGAGTCAAATGACTTTCGTTTCGCTCAAATCGGACTAACAGTCTAATTAATATCAATTAAACACTGATAATTCAATTTATTATTCAATATAAATAATTTTTACTAATTTTTAAATCCTAAAATAATTTTTAAATAATTATTTAAGAAAAATCAAATACAAAAATAATTTTTCTAAAATTTTTGGAGTTAAAATGAATACGTTATGATTTATTGAAAGTTACTTGATTAATTATCGAAATAATTAATCATTTTTAAATAATTAATAAATAATAAAAAACAATTAATAATTAATAAGTAATTATTTAATAATTTAAAATAATTAATCCCTAATTATTAGGATTAATTACAATTTATTACAAATAATTACAACTTATTATCATTTACTCGATTAGATCGATTATTTACAAATAAATAATCGATAAAATCAACTGCTACAATAACTATCGAATAAATAAGTTATTATTCGAATCAGAATTCAACTCAACGATCCACTACTCGTATTTCTACAAGTCATTCGCATTTCTCGCATAAATATTAAACTATTACAATTATTATTACAGTTTATACGATTTAAATCAATTATTTTTATTTAATTGTTCGTTACGAATAATTATTACGATACTCTACGAATAATTAACTATCGCTCGAATAATAATAATCGAACTTATCGTTCAATTATCCGTATAAATACGAGTTACTCGTTTGATTTTACTAATTATCGAATCTTTTCTCGTATATTCGATAAATTTTAATCTTTAATTATTAATTATTTACTTAACTATTAAATAATAAATAAATAGATAAATAGTTAGATAAATAGTTAAATAATTAATTAAATAACTAAATTCGAATTTATAAACTAATAAAATAATTTAGGAATTATTAATAATAATTTTCAGAATTTAAAACTGATTTTTATTTGATTTTTAAAATTAATAAAACTAATTTTTATTTTAATAAAATACAATTAATTAATTAGAAATTCAGAAACAGATATTCCAGATCAGTAATTGGTTTTTCAGATTAAAACCGGGTTAGTATTAAGAATCCACCGTGTCGGGTCCGGGTTGGCAAGAACAACCCGCCGGTGTTCTTCACAACCCAGAAACCGGCCACCGGAGCTCGATTCCTGCACGAAACAACACGTTTTCAGTCTGGTTTTGCTGCCAATCAATTCGTCACAACTCCAGCTGCACATCCATGTCGTCTTTCTCGTCCATCCACCCCTGTGTCATCTTTCCCGGCGAAACAGAACAAAACCCAGCGAGAATCCGGCGAACTTGATTCGTAGTCAAAACAGGATCGTTTGGATCGATTCAACCCTCTATTTCATTTAAAATCACACCAGCAATTCAACCAGTCCAACATCTAATCCTAATAAACCCTACAACTAATTCTCTAATCAAATCAAACAAAAAGCCGACCAAAATCCGGTTTCACTAATTTGTACATCAAAAATTATATTCTATATATGAAAATAAAGCTTATAACACACACAATCAAACCCCTATACTCTACCATATCTCAGTTATCTCTAAAATCAAAAACGATTAAACAAAAAAAATACATAAACCCTAGATATAGTCCTATCAATTCAAGCAATCGTTTGTACAATTAATTAGCAGGAATCGATCATAAACTATCAAATAAAGCAATTCATAACATCAATTTCAACAAATAACCCCAGAATCAAAAAGTACCAAATCGGGTATAAACCCTAGAAATTGAAAATTAACACATCAAAACATGTTTTTGATACCAGAAACCGAAAGAACAGATTGAGAGTATCGATTTGGATACTCACATCGTCGATTTGGTGCTCAGAAACGTTCAAAATCACCGATTGATTTCTGACCCGAATTCCGACCCGAACTGTTCTTCAGAGAATTTCCAGAAATTTGCAGAATTTTTAATAATTAATTAATTATAATTAACTGATAATTAGGCTATTTATAGTGTGAAAAATAATACTGCTAAATAAAATTAAGGGGCTAATTATACATCTAATAAAAATATTTGGCCCTAATTTTCATAATTTTTGGGTATTAAAATTTAATTTATAAATATTTTATATATACAATATATATGCCAAAATTTCCCAAAAATTGTGAAAAATGCAAAATTACAAAGAAATGGTATAAATAAAAGTCCTATAATTTTATAAAAATAAAAATGTGATTTTTGTGGGGGTTTTAACACCCAATGGGGCCCGGAAAAGTCATTTTTCGCAAAATAAAAAAATTTATAAAATATCTAAATGTTCAGAATAATGCGATGGTAAAAGCCGTTTGATGAAAAATAAGGCCCATTATTTTATTTGAAATATTGGCTTTAAAATCAGGGTTTGGGTCGTAAAACGTTTGAAATGAAAGCGATGAATGCAAAATAAAACATCTGAAAAATATCTTAAAAATACAGAAATGACACGGAATACACGTAACACGTAACAGTTAGGGTTTGACAGATAATTAAACACAATAACACATTAATACATATAATTTATTGTAATTATGATATAATACAGACGTAAATTTCCCAGACGTTACATGAGCTCCATTACCGGGTTTAAACTTCTGAAACTTTTGGTTCTGACCTCCACCATTCTTGCCAAACTTTCCTCTAAACTTTGAACTCCCTTGCTCTTGCTCCGAGCTTTCAGATTTCCTTTTTCTTCCTTCATTTTCTCTCCTCCCAGCTTCACGCTCACCTTCCACTATCATTGCCTTTTGAACCATGGCAGCATAATTCTTGATCTCCAACAATGCTACTTGACTCCTAATCCACGGCTTAAGTCCATGTTGGAACCTCTTAGCCTTCTTTGCCTCCGTATTCACATATTCAGGTAGGAATCTAGACGACTCCGAGAACTTCACTTCATACTCCGCTACTGACATATCCTCTTGTCTAAGGTCCAGAAATTTCATTTCCAATTGATCTTGCATATAGGTCGGCAAATACTTCTCCAGAAACATCTCAGTGAACTTCTCCCATGTTAAGTCCTTACCTTCCAATAACGCCTTCGAAGACTCCCACCAGAAACTTGCTTCATCTTTAAGGTAATAACTTGCATACTGAGCTTTCTTGTCGTCCTTAACTTCTGCTAACTCAAAAGCTTTTTCCATTTCTCTCAACCACGACTGTGCTTTGATCGGGTCTGGAAATCCTAAGAACTCTGGGGGATGAACAGATTAAAAGTATTTGAAGTTTCCAACTTTAGGGGCCACAGGTGGTTGCAAAAGCTGAGCAAGTCTGCTCATCATGGTGGTTTCTCGGTTTACTTCTGGGTCTTGGGTTGGAATTTCTTCTTCTTGGTGATCTGGTGAGTTGGCCATTTCTTACAGACCTGATTGAGCAATTATTTAGCAATATGATAGCATGGCATATATAACAACATTTTTTATAAAATCTCCCTTGCGGGTTTTAAGCTTTACCCAATTTTTGCACATGCAATCCTATTACTACATAATTCTCATATCAGTGTTGTTTTATCATGGCACAGAATAGGGTATTACGAATTTTAAACATGGTTGTATGGAAACATGATATTGAGAACAGTTTATGAGATTTCTAGGGTGCACAATGGAAAACAAGACAATGGATTTATTTAAACAAAGGGTACATAAAGAAAAGTCTGGCCATCACAAGTTCTGAAATATGGTACAATAATATAGCAGGGTTAAACAGAGGAAAAACTGGAAAATATCCCCCTATCTACCCTAACTTCTAACAACTACTACTACAACATAGTTATGAAATACAACAAGATAAATGAAAAAGGGATCCCGACATCTGACCAAGTATCCCAAAGCCTACCGACGCTGAAAAAAAACAACAATCTACGGGCGCAACTAACAGTCCCGTCTAATCATCCAGAATCTCTCTCAACACAACCAACATCCAGCGAATGATCTTATGCAGCCTCCGGGCCTTAGCATCACTAGTGGATGGTCCCTCATCCAATCTCCTCCTGGAAACCTGCTCCACCATCTTCACCCGAACTCGCCACTCATCATCCATAACTGAAGCACTCTGCCTAGACTCTCGGGCTAGCCTATCCATCAAAGCTCCCAACTCAGGAATACGGGAGTATACAAAGTCCAGGTCCTGGGCTAACTTGCCACCAACACTGACAGGTACGGTCTTAGGCATCCCAGACTCTGGCTCAGGGGCAGGGGTCTCTGAATCTGGCCTCAAGGGTGAAATCTGCATAGGGATCTCACTACTCTCAGAAGGGTCCTCCTCTGGGTCTGAACTAACATACACAGGCTCCTCTGGAGAGGGTGGAATGGGGTCCACTGGGGAACCAGTCAAACTAATCTCTGAATCTGAGTCACTACCACTACTGGGATCCTGAGAGAAAACACAAAACAGCATCCAAGAAACAATGTTAGGGTTAAATAAAGCTTCCAGCTAACTCACACCCAAACTCTAGTTTCAACTTTAACTGATATACACTTTCCTTAGACTATACCTAATAGTCTAACTCAACTCTATATGAGTCGAACTCTCTCGCGATATAAATATACCCAAAATACCCCTTTTATTCCTAACTTGTCTCAGGGACTAGATCATGTAGCTCTGATACCAAATTGTGACGCCCTCAATCTCGGAGTTAGGAAATGAGGACCCACACACCCTTATTCTAATAATTAAATATGCATAAACCCCGATTAACTACTAACAGGATCAAACAGGATAGAGTATAAGACAATATTACAACTACCAATCATAAAATATAACTTACAGCCCCAAAATATTATTAAATAAACATAATCGATTCCGGCTGGGAACCGACAGATAACCCATTGTATCTTTACAGATTTCCTTCTAAGCGCTTGCTCACTCAGAAATACCGCTACCTGCTCTAGCAACCAGAAGCCCTCAACACGATAGGGACCACCAGGTACGCTCTTACGAGCAGTGCGCCTAAGCCTGGCCATCTTCTTGCTTAGCTGCCATGGTTAGATTAAAACAAAACATATGAGTATAAAATTCAGCAAGTAACTATAAAGCAGTTCTACGATATCAAATCCACAATATACTTTACCGAACTCAGGGCATTCTACTTTATTTGTTCTAGGTTGCAGATTTCCAGCTTTTGGGGTTAAGGAAAGGTTATGAAGAAAAATGCGGGGCTTTCAAAGAACAAGGCTCAACGCAGGATGAATGCCAACATTCATCACAAATCATTAAAGAATCAGAACAGATCTTTCAGAAAGAGGAAATCAACAGTATTTCACTATATGGAATCAATTATAAGATCAACAGATTAAAATCAGGGTTCTCGAGCTTTAAGCTTCACATTAACACAATCAACTCTTTTCAAAACAATATAAATCATTTTCATTTTCAAGAATCAATTTAATGAACAGAAAGATTCAGTATCCTTTTAAATAATCAATTAGAACCCTTAATTGGATCACTTTATCTTTCCATTTCATTATAATACGGGTGATCAGCCCGTACCGACCTCCGTCCGGTCTTTAAGGTACCAATCAGCATAATTTCAGCCTTAAGTTGGACTAGCCCCGCTAGCCTCTTACCATGACTGGATTAGTCCCACTAGCCTCTTACGTCCCAATCCAATCCATCAGGAATTCGTTTGGAAAACCTTGAGTTGGAAAATAGATTTTCTATATTCATTTTATCATTACCAGGAATATGAAATCATTCGGACTCTTTCGAGTCGAAACTCATTCTTAAGTCAAAATTTCAAGAAAATAAAGCTTAGGGAGTGATTCAAGGATTAGCAAGGAACAACTCTTAAGGATTTTGAATCAAGGATAACAGGGTACTTAAATTAGAAGGATCAATATCTGTTTCAGGGATCAGTAGGAAATATGGTGATCAAGAAATAATGTATCATTACAAAGAAGTTAGCAAAGGTAGTTATAGGATTTATAACAGTTCATGGCTTAACAAATAACTTGATCAGAAAAGACAGGTTACCAACAGGTTGAATCAGTAAGCTTATAAATAATAGTTTATCAAGATCAAAACGGGATATCTCAAATCATTCACATTTCCATACTCTACATGGTATGAACAATAACCTATCTATAACTATTTTCACAAGTAATGAGAGTTACTTGCCTGAATTTGCTTTCCTGAAAGTTGAACTACTGCCACCTAGTATACCCTTTCCTTTCCTAGCCTGAATGCCCTCACGCTCCGAATCTACAATAAAAACCAAGATCTTAATCAGTTCTCAACTCTGGTTCCCCGAACGATCACTCAATACGATAGCTCGGTTATACCCTTGACTCGAATATACGAATATAGCTTATACACATAAGCACATAGCACATCACACGTCATATACTTTATTTTTAACCTTTACACCTTTATATACTCGACCATCGACTTATAAACATCCTTATCTCATTTTGAAGTCAAATCGTACTTTATATTAGTACACATAGCTCTTTTTACTAGAAATTCTTATATGAATAAACAAACGGCAAAACTTGCAATATCGACCCTAAAGTCATCTTTAAGCCAACAAGACAACCACAAATTAATCATCCCCTTTCTTTTTATAGTTTAATTCGAACCAAATATAGCAAATTAAGAAAAAATCTCACTTACAATCCTTAATTAATCTCTATGATCAAATCAAACACTTAAATTAGAATTTGACCCTTTTAAGTACTATAAACCATTCGGCCTTAATCACAATCACAATCAAACCAAGACATGCATCATCAATTCCTCTTTTAAATCAACAAGCAATCTCATTTCTTCCTAGTTAAACTTAAATTATACCAAAATCAAGTCACAAAAATCAATTTTTCCTTTTTATTAGCACAAGGTCGAACCAAAACCTTCACCATGCAATCCCAAATTTGATTTCTCAAGCATCCAATCAAACATACAAGTCCAAATATCATAAAAATTCATTGTTATCAATTAATATACTTAAATCATAAAAGAAACATAACCCTTATTGATACATGCATGCAAACATTAAGTAATTTATCATCCAAATTCTCTAATTAATCACTAATTTCCAAGAAGGAACATCAACAAGTCATATCCATTACTAAAATCATTTTTGACCTTCTAAAAACCAAGATCCCATTCGGGTTTTCAGGAAGCAACACATGCAAATGTTTTTCTTAATCCTTAAATCATAAATCATCATAATATCAACCCATAATCACTTTAGTTAACAAAATTCAAATCAACAACTTCCAAAAACCAAAACCATTCGGGTTTTCAAAATTAACACATGCAATAATCAAAAGAACAAGTTTGATGTAGTAGAGTTCAGTGGTTACATCATTACTCACCACCGGTTCACCAGAGTTCATTACCGGTGGCGGTGGCCTCACGGTGGTGCCCTCATTCGAGGGTGTCCAACCACGAAACCTCCGTTTTTCCATTAATTACTCAAAACAACTAACATGCACATCAATCATTTGCAAAAAATCATGCTTAAACAAGACGATTTCAACAATAACACCAAGAATCGAGAAGCTCTTGGGTAAACACACAAAAACACACACATTAAGCTTTGCATGCAAGGGGATATACTGTTAGGGTGAAAACATGCACTAATATTCACGCAAGTATACGCGTTCGCAAGTAATATAGAATACTTTCTAGTTCGTTCCCTCAGAGACTCAGACTAAGTTATTGTCTAATTAAACTCACTCACCAATGTATGATTACTTCTCAATGTTAAGATAATAACACTTAAAATTGTTGATTAAATATTAACTATAATTAACTACTTAATTAACCACTTAACTAACACTTCAATTTATCAATAATAAAACACTCATGAGATCACAACTTCATTATTACCTCCTTCTATAGACATTGTTATTACCTTTAGCATGTGATAGTGATGACATTAATCGAATAACACGAAACTGATAAAAGCCAACTTTCATTATACTAATACCATTCTACCAAGCATCCACAATTAAGATAGAAGTTGAATAGTCATCAATTATGTTGAGTTCCTATATGTCTACAGAAATTGACAACACAATGATTTAAGCACAAGTTATTCCTTTTGATTACATAGGGCAAATAAAACTGTTAGAATTACCCACTAATCATGCACAACGTACATGAACCTATGCTAGCATGGCAAGTTCTAAATCTCAAGATCCACCGTCGCTTCACAAGAGATTAACACCCTATCTTATATGTTCGCGACGCACATAAGACGAATACGCACAACCAATACTAGATATCATGCAATCATCACACACTAAAGTATTAAACAATTAACTAAAGAATTCCATAATAAATTCGTTGCAACCCCATGATCACGATTAGCCCATAATAGAACTTATCGCCATCATGGGTTCATATGAAATCATGATAAACAACACAAGAAAATAATAACTAAACTAATTATATTAAAACAGAGTACGTCACAAGAGTAAATAAGTCAAAGCAAGAAAACTAGCATCCAACGTTACAACAAAATAAGAATCACAAGAATATATGCTTCCTCTTCGCTGCAGTGTGCTAAATCGGTCTTCTTCCTTATCTCCTTCGCTTCTTGCGCAAAACACAATCTAAAACATAATCTCCTTCATATTCTCTATGAAAACGTCTCAAATCTACTTATATAATAGTCCCATAAACTCAGATTACATAGAAGTTGGAAGCCAAACAGAAGTAGAAGTCTAAAATAATTCAGCTTTTTCCCCGACCCTGCGCGGCCGCTCAGCATTTCTGCGCGGGCGCGCAAGGCTGCTGCGCGGCCGCTCAGCATTGCTGCGCGGGCGCGCAGGACCCTACTGGAAAAATTCCAGGTTTGCTCCGTTTCTTCGCCGTAATCTGCCCGTTCTTTTCCTCTCTCAATGGTGAACACATGCCAAGGCTTATTCTTGATGATTCCTCCTCCGAAATGCAACTAATACCCTGAAATGCATAAACACTAGAAAAACGCATCAAATACACAAAATACTTGATTTCAAGACACCAATTTAAGCCATTTTAAGACGTTCTAAGTGGTATAAAATGCCACTTATCACACCCCCAAACTTAAATCGATGCTTGTCCTCAAGCGTCACAGACTCAAAACAAATAAAAATATGCATGAATGCAATCTATATGAAAATGCAACGATCCCCCTTACTACAATTAACCAACCAAATTTTCATGTCTCAACGAATGCAGTTAGACACTAAAGATCAATAAACTCATGCAAACGGACATACAGCCAGAAACGTGGTGTCTGCAAATGCTTAACAGATATGCTTCGGAACTAGACCAATTACTATGACTAGACTATCCTCAAGGCAATCCTACGATTATACAAAGAATAAAAATTCTAGGCACAAAGTGATATACAACACTACAAGAACTCTGGAGCTTACTACGGAATCGTGCTTTTTATTTACAACTCAAATGCTTATTTGACCGTGCAATGAGTGAGGTCCACAAAAGACTTATACAATGGTATCCATGTAACGAGCGTTAGGTTAGCGGATCCCAGACTCTAAAAGCCTTAGGTCACTAGGCACAAAGTCCCCTAAGAACTTAATAACTCGAATACCAAAGAGCCCACTCTTGATCAATTATGCAAAATTTTTTTTTTTTTTTCTGAGCAAGTGCGTTTCGCTCCATCTTGCTCAACCCTAGACTACTCGCATAACATGCGAGCCGGCTACTAGCCATTTGACGCCTAGCCACAACTAGCAACAAATTCAATTTTTACTCCATTTTTTTTCCTTTTTCATGCCTTTACCACTAAGAACCTATTATCAAATTCTAAGCATAATAAATAGATTATCCTCGAAAATAATCAGATCATATCAACAATCTAGCCCTTAAGCATTCTCTAAGACTTAGTGAAAATACAAGTGCTTCTAGCATGCATATCAACCTACACAACTTAATAACACTTTAATGCTATCACTACACTCGCATCAATATCACAATTCAGTCGATAAATCATTGCAAAAGGGATCATGGTATATGCATAAGCTATATGATATGACAAACAAATAAAGCTATATAAAAAAACTCTATGGCAAAAATTATGCAACTATATGAACTAACTATCATGAATATGCAGCTATATGACACACACAAAATATTCCTTAACTACCACCCCCAAACTTAAAATCTTCACTGTCCCCAGTGAAGGTAGTAGAAAGGAACACAGGGTATACCTACTCGGAGTCATCATCATCATCACCCTCAGTGGGTGGAGTATCAGGCGGCGGGTATGCAGAGTCCTCACCAAAAACTGGCCACTGGATATCAGCTCCAAGGCCTCGAAAAGCAGTCCCTAACGCAAGAGTGAGCTCCTGAGCAAACCTGCTCTGCGTCTCATACATGGCATCCATCTGCCGTAAAAGCCTCCTATACTGGGCATCACCCATCCCAGCACCCTCCTGAGCTCTCAAAGAACCAGCCTCACCATGCCCTGGCCTAGCCATAGTAGCACCTCGTGCTGGACGTCCTCCTGGAAGACGATAACCCAGCCCATGCTCCTCAGACTCACCACCGGTCCACTCCTGCATCCCATTCAGAGTGCCAGAATCTATCGGAGCTGCTGGCAACTGCAACTGCTCATGAGCCGGCCAGTTCACTCCTACTGCTCGGCATAGCTTCGTAACCGTGGATGCATAAGGGATGTTCATATGCTTTGCTCCCCTCAAAAACTTCAGAATTCCTTGGTAGATAAACTCACCAAGGTCCACATAGTATTCCTCATTCAGAATTCCCCACAACAACTGTGCTCTCTCAACTGTGACCTCGTGTGCATGTGAAGAAGGCAAAATATTAGCACATATAAATGCATTCCATGCACGGGCATACCTGTTCATGGCGATCGCCGGAAAGTGACGATACTCATTATTGGCTGGACTGCGGTTCCAAACTGTGCCCGGTCGACAGAGAGTTGCACAAATCAAATCCAAGTCAAAATCCTCAGCAGTCTTTTCATTCCAGTTCTCCTCCTCGGGCTTTCTCTCTCGCTGTCCAATCACACGGCGAATCGCCGCAGGATGATAATCAACCGTCAGCCCACGAACTACAGAAAACCCATTCTTTTCAGCCTTCGCGTTCGCGTAGAACTCGCGAACAACACTCATCGGTACTGCTTCAGGTGACTCACAAAAAGCTATCCACCCCTTCTCTGCAATCATGGGCAACAACTCACCATCCCTCCCTGATGGTAAAAACCCCCTCTCCTTCAGAATCGGCTTCCCCAACAGCCTAGTGTACTCCTCCTCCGCAGCTCTGTCAGTTAACCGAGGCCTTGCAGCAGTACCCCTTGATGAATCAGCAGTAGGAACTGTGCTGCTGCTGTCAATAGTGCGTGCTCTCTTGGGTGCCATTGATTTGTGAATAAAAGTGTGTAAGAACTGATTTTTGATGTTTATGAGAGGGTTTAAGTGTAGGAAGTTTGTGGGAGATATGTAGGATAGGTGTATGTATATATAGGGTGCGGAGTAGGTTAAATTAGATTAGGAGTGGGGTTGAGGGATAAAATCATGGGGTAATGGGAAAAGAATTCGTGGGTTTATGGGCTGTGATGGGTTTTTGTGTTTTTGTTTTTTTTTTTTTATTTTCTGAACTGCAAAAAATTTTCTGGAACTCGACCCCTGCGCGGCCGCTCAGCATTTCTGCGCGGGCGCGCAGCAAGCTGCGCGGGCGCGCAGAGGGTCTCTGGAAAAAAAAATTTTCATCCCCTGTTTTCTGTTTTTTTTTGTGTTTTTGGATAGGTTATTAACTTCTAAGGGTTCCTGTAACAACAATTCATGGGTTGCCTCCCACGCAGCGCTTCTTTTTCGTCATTAGCTTGATGTTCTGTACCTTTCTCAAGTAGTCAACAAAATGGCACTAACCACCTCTCGGTTTTCCATGTCCCCATAGTAGTGCTTCAACCGCTGACCGTTAACCTCGAATGTTTGGTCCGAATCATTCTCAAAAATTTCCACCGCTCCATGTGGAAACACAGTTTTGACAATAAAAGGTCCAGACCACCTTTATTTCAACTTCCCAGAAAAAAGTCGGAGCCGAGAGTTGAATAACAGAACTTGTTGCCCTGGCACAAATAACTTAGGATGTAGCTTCCTATCATGCCACCTCTTCACCTTTTCCTTATACATTTTGTTATTCTCGTACGCTTGCAGTCGAAATTCATCAAGTTCATTAAGCTGAAGCATTCTTTTCTTACCAGCTGCATCTAAATCCAGGTTCAATTTCTTCAATGCCCAGTAGGCCTTATGCTCAAGCTCCGCCGGTAGATGACATCCCTTACCGTACACCAACTGAAACGGTGACATCCCAAGTGGAGTTTTGTATGCTGTTCTGTAAGCCCAAACAGCTTCATCGAGCTTTAAAGACCAATCCTTCCTTGACGGACAAACAACCTTCTCTAGAATGCGCTTTATCTCTCTGTTAGACACTTCCGCTTGACCATTTGTTTGCGGATGATAGGCAGTAGCTACTCGATGATTCACATTATAACGCTGCATCATAGAAGTGAACTTACGGTTGTAAAAATGCGATCCTTCATCACTTATGATTACCCGAGGCGTTCCAAACCTTGTGAAAATTTGCTTATGAAGAAAATTTAGCACTGCCTTTGCATCATTTGTCGGTAAAGCTTTAACTTCGACCCATTTTGAGACATAATCGACTGCCAGCAAGATGTACTGATTATTGCAAGACGAGATAAAAGGCCCCATGAAATCGATTCCCCATACATCAAAGACCTCGACTTCAAGCATCACATTTAATGACATCTCATCCTTCCTTGACAAATTTCCCACTCTTTGGCAACGATCACACCTTAAAACAAACTGATGAGCATCCTTAAACAAAGTAGGCCAGAAAAAACCTGCTTGCAGAATACGAGCTGCCGTCTTCTCACCTCCATAGTGTCCACCATAAACCGTGGAATGGCAGTCTCGTAATATCCCCTCCGTCTCACAGAACGGGATACATCTCCTGATGATCTGGTCAGCTCCCTGTCTAAACAAATATGGTTCATCCCACATATACCACTTCACCTCATGCAGAAACTTCTTCTTTTGAACGGATGTCAAATTAAGCGGCATTATATTGCTGACAAGATAGTTTACAATATCTGCAAACCATGGTTCTTCCTCCTGAATTGCAAACAACTGCTCATCCGGAAAAGATTCATTGATTAACGTCCTATCTTGTGAAGTAGAATCGGGATTCTCCAACCTAGAGAGATGGTCAGCTACTTGATTCTCGGTACCTTTTCTATCTTTGATCTCTAACTCAAATTCTTGAAGTAAAAGCACCCAACGAATGAGTCTCGGCTTCGAATCCTTCTTAGAAACCAGATAGCGAATAGCTGCATGATCAGTGAATACTGTCACTTTCATACCAAGTAGATAAGATCGAAATTTCTCAAAGCCAAAGACTATAGCCAAAAGCTCCTTCTCGGTAGTGGTGTAGTTCAATTGGGCCCCATTTAAAGTCTTACTCGCATAGTAGACCACATGGAAGAGATTTTTCTTGCGCTGTCCCAGAACTGCACCTACCGCATAGTCACTCGCATCACACATCATCTCAAACGATTCTGTCCAATCTGGTGCTGTAATAACTGGTGCCATGATCAAACTCTCCTTGAGAGTCTCGAATGCTGCCAAACATTCATCATCAAATTTGAAAGGCACATCTTTCTCAAGTAAATTGCACAACGGCTTAGATATCTTTGAAAAGTCCTTGATGAATCGCCGATAAAAACCCGCATGACCGAGAAAACTACGGATTCCTTTCACCGAATTAGGTGGGGGAAGATTTTCAATGACTCCCACCTTGGCCTTGTCCACCTCCAGACCTTTGCTAGAGACCTTATGCCCAAGGATAATGCCTTCACGCACCATAAAATGACAATTCTCCCAATTAAGCACCAAATTAGTTTCCACGCATCTTTTGAGTACGGCGCGCAGATTATTCAAACATTCATCATATGAGTGTCCAAAGACGGAGAAGTCATCCATGAACACTTCGACGTTATTTCCAATCATGTCAGAGAATATAGCCATCATACATCTCTGAAAGGTGGCCGGGGCGCCACATAACCCATACGAAACTCTACGAAAAGCAAATGTGCCAAATGGACAAGTGAAGGTAGTCTTTTCCTGATCCTCTGGTGCAATACAAATCTGATTATACCCGGAATAACCATCCAGAAGACAAAAATACTCATGTCCCGCCAATCTGTCAAGCATTTGATCAATGAATGGGAGATGGAAGTGATCCTTCCTTGTGGCTTTGTTCAATTTTCTATAATCCATGCATACTCTCCATCCTGTAACTGTTCGAGTAGGGATGAGCTCATTCTTTTCATTTGCGACCACAGTGATACCTCCTTTCTTAGGTACACATTGCACGGGGCTCACCCACGAGCTGTCAGAAATAGGATAAATGATGCCTGCATCTAGCCATTTCAGAATTTCTTTCTTCACCACCTCCTTCATGATCGGGTTCAGTCTTCGCTGCTATTCCACAGTTGGCTTACTACCTTCCTCTAACAGAATTTTATGCATAAAATATGAAGGACTTATCCCCTTGATGTCTGTTATGGTCCATCCTATAGCCGATTTGAATTCTCTCAAAATCCTTAAGAGCTTGTCTTCCTCACTACCTGAAAGGTCAGCTGAAATAATAACAGGTAACGTAGATGAATCACCTAAAAAAGCATACCTCAAGTGTTCAGGTAATGGTTTGAGCTCCAAGGTAGGTGCTTCCTCTATTGATGGTTTGAGCTTCCCTTCAGCATTCTTAAGGTCAGAAGTACCAAGAGATTCAAATGGTATGTCGAGCTTTCGCTTCCATGGAGAAGCGTTCAGATATTGTAATTGCTCGTTGCTATCTTCATCATCGCTGTCAAAATCCCCCACTAAGGCCTTTTCCAATGCATCAGACATTAGCATGTGATCGAGTTCCGAAGTAACCGCAGAATCAATCACATCCACTTTTAAGCACTCCTCATCTTCTGTAGGGAATTTCATTGCTTTGAATACGTTGAAGGTCACATCCTGATCTTGGACCCGCATAGTAAGTTCCCCTTTTTGCACATCTATCAAGGTACGGCCAGTAGCCAAGAAAGGCCTCCCCAAGATTATGGGAATCTTCTTATCTTCCTCAAAATCCAGAATAACAAAATCTGCAGGAAAGAAGAGCTTATCCACCTTGACGAGCACATCCTCAACTATGCCCCTTGGGTAAGTAATGGAACGGTCCGCCAATTGTAGCGACATGTATGTGGGTTTTGGATCAGGCAGATCCAGCTTTTTAAAGATCGATAACGGCATCAGATTAATGCTTGCTCCCAAAACACAAAGGCACTTGTCAAAAGTTAGATTGCCAATGGTGCAAGGAATGGTGAAGCTTCCTGGATCTTTCAGTTTTGGTGGTAACTTTTGTTGCAGAATCGCGCAGCATTCTTCCGTGAGAGCAACGGTTTCAAAGTCATCCAGTTTCACCTTCCTTGAAAGAATAGTCTTCATAAACTTCGCATAACTAGGCATTTGTTCCAGCGCCTCAGCGAAAGGTATATTGATGTGAAGTTTCTTGAACACCTCCAGAAACTTCCCGAACTGTCTATCCAGCTTTTGTTGCTGCAATCTCTTAGGAAAAGGTGGTGGAGGATAGAGCTGTTTCTCCCCTGTATTAGCCTCAGGTAGAGTGTGTTCAACAGTAGTCTTCTTTGGTTCCGCCGCTTTCTCCTTTTGCTTAGATTCTTCATCTCTAACTTCAGCTTCGACTTCTTTTGCCTTTTCAGCATCAGCTACTTTTCCAGACCTTAAGGTAATAGCCTTGACTTGCTCTTTAGCTTCCTTCCTGCCTGGTACTTCCGTGTCACTGGGAAGAGTGCCAGGTTGACGATTGAGCACTGCATTGGCTAATTGACCGATTTGATTTTCCAAGGTCTTAATAGAAACCGCCTGACTCTTGCATAACAGCTTAAGTTCCTCAAAATCAGCACTAGTAGGTGCAGCTGCACTTCCCTGTTGAGGATATGATTGCCTTATAGCATACTGCTGTGGTTGCTGGAATCCAGGTGGGTTAAACTGTTTACTTACTCCTTGCTGATATGTTGGCTGAATAGCATTCTGATTATTCCCCCAGCTGAAATTTGGATGATTTCTGTTGTTAGGATGATAGGTCGCTGGCACAGGCTGCTGTTGTCGCTGATAATTATTCACATACTGAACAGATTCGTTGACAAGAGAACACTGATCCGTAGCATGAGAACCTGCACAAAGCTCACAAACCATAGCTATTTGATTAACTCCATACGTAGCCAAAGAATCAACCTTCATTGATAGCGCTTGGAGCTGGGCTGCAATAGCGGTGGCTGCATCAACTTCCAGAATACCTGCTACCTTGCCTGACGTCATCCTCTGAGTTGGATTTTGATGCTCATTTGCAGCCATCGTCTCGATAAGATTATACGCCTCAGTATAGCTTTTAGCCCATAAGGCGCCTCCAGCTGCTGCATCGAGCATGGGCCGAGATTGGGCCCCCAAACCATTATAAAAACCAGTGATTACCATCCAATCCGGCATTCCATGATGTGGACATTTTCTCAACATTTCCTTGTAGCGTTCCCAAGCCTCGCACATAGATTCTGTAGGTTGCTGCGCAAATTGAGTAAGAGCACTCCTCATAGCAGCAGTCTTTGCCATTGGATAAAACTTCACCAGAAACTTTTGCGCAAGATCTTGCCACGTAGTGATTAACCCAGCTGGTTCAGAATGTAACCAGTCTTTAGCTTTATCCCTCAGTGAGAATGGGAAAAGCCTCAACTTGATAGCCTCATCAGTCACGCCATTATACTTAAAAGTGCTGCAGATCTCGACAAAATTCCTTATGTGCATGTTGGGGTCTTCAGTTGCCGCTCCTCCAAAAGAAACAGAATTCTGCACCATCTGAATAGTGCCCGGCTTGATTTCAAAGGTGTTAGCTTGAATAGCCGGATGAAGGATGCTTGACTGAATGTCATCAATTTTAGGCCGAGAAAAATCCATAAGAGCTGGATCAGCTTGAACAATACGATCTCCCATGTTTACTGGTTCTTTCTGCTCAGTTCCTGAATCCGAATCCTCAAAATCTAACTTCTCCGGAGTATCAAGAACTTCGTCTTTCTCCTCAGCTGTATCTAAGGTCCTCTTGCGAGCACGAGAACGAGTTTGCATAAACGCTTGCTAAAGTACCTGAAACACAACCGAAAAGAGTAATTAACTACTACGTCCTAATCACTGAGTCCTAATGACCAATGATGGTAAGTACATAAACTAAACAAATACGCCGAGTCCCCGGCAGCGGCGCCAAAAACTTGTTAGGGCGAAAACATGCACTAATATTCACGCAAGTATACGCGTTCGCAAGTAATATAGAATACTTTCTAGTTCGTTCCCTCAGAGACTCAGACTAAGTTATTGTCTAATTAAACTCACTCACCAATGTATGATTACTTCTCAATGTTAAGATAATAACACTTAAAATTGTTGATTAAATATTAACTATAATTAACTACTTAATTAACCACTTAACTAACACTTCAATTTATCAATAATAAAACACTCATGAGATCACAACTTCATTATTACCTCCTTCTATAGCCATTGTTATTACCTTTAGCATGTGACAGTGATGACATTAATCGAATAACACGAAACTGATAAAAGCCAACTTTCATTGTACTAATACCATTCTACCAAGCATCCACAATTAAGATAGAAGTTGAATAGTCATCAATTATGTTGAGTTCCTATATGTCTACAGAAATTGACAACACAACGATTTAAGCACAAGTTATTCCTTTTGATTACATAGGGCAAATAAAACTGTTAGAATTACCCACTAATCATGCACAACGTACATGAACCTATGCTAGCATGGCAAGTTCTAAATCTCAAGATCCACCGTCGCTTCACAAGAGATTAACACCCTATCTTATATGTTCGCGACGCACATAAGACGAATACGCACAACCAATACTAGATATCATGCAATCATCACACACTAAAGTATTAAACAATTAACTAAAGAATTCCATAATAAATTCGTTGCAACCCCATGATCACGATTAGCCCATAATAGAACTTATCGCCATCATGGGTTCATATGAAATCATGATAAACAACACAAGAAAATAATAACTAAACTAATTATATTAAAATAGAGTACGTCACAAGAGTAAATAAGTCAAAGTAAGAAAACTAGCATCCAACGTTACAACGAAACAAGAATCACAAGAATATATGCTTCCTCTTCGCTGCAGTGTGCTAAATCGGTCTTCTTCCTTATCTCCTTCGCTTCTTGCGCAAAACACAATCTAAAACATAATCTCCTTCATATTCTCTATGAAAACGTCTCAAATCTACTTATATAATAGTCCCATAAAACTCAGATTACATAGAAGTTGGAAGCCAAACAGAAGTAGAAGTCTAAAATAATTCAGCTTTTTCCCCGACCCTGCGCGGTCGCTCAGCATTTCTGCGCGGGCGCGCAAGGCTGCTGCGCGGCCGCTCAGCATTGCTGCGCGGGCGCGCAGGACCCTACTGGAAAAATTCCAGGTTTGCTCCGTTTCTTCGCCGTAATCTGCCCGTTCTTTTCCTCTCTCAATGGTGAACACATGCCAAGGCTTATTCTTGATGATTCCTCCTCCGAAATGCAACTAATACCCTGAAATGTATAAACACTAGAAAAACGCATCAAATACACAAAATACTTGATTTCAAGACACCAATTTAAGCCATTTTAAGACGTTCTAAGTGGTATAAAATGCCACTTATCATATACACACATGCACACTCTAATAACTACTTATATGTGTTTAACAAGAGATTTTGAGAATTATTGGTGAGAGTTATCAAAGAAACAAGTAGTATACCAAGAGAGAAAAAGGAGAGCCGAGAGAGAGAGAGAGAGAAAGAGAGAGAGAGTAGCCGGGAGAGTAAAAAAAAGAAAGAGAAGAGAGAATGGGGTGCACGGGAAAAAGAAAATAAAAGGGGGGAGGAGTTTATAAACAATCAGGGACAAGGGCAATTTAGTACTTTACTAATTCCCTTTTAAGCTTATTTGATCCTTTCTTTTTACTCAAATACAATCTAAATCAAATATAAAATATATCTCTCTCGGAAAGTCAAAAATTATTACAAATGACAATTTTAATACGTAGATCTCGAAATTAGCTTTCCAACCATTACTCATAATAAACTTTTGAGCGAATGGTTGATTTTATATGATTTTCGCAAGTTCGTGCTAGTAATAGCATTTTAGCACATAAAAATCAATTTAAAATGCAACGACCAACAAATAAATCTGTCCACCATTTTTAAAAAGTCTCTAGGACTATTATGATAATAACAGAAGAAATCCCACATTTTTATCTTACTCAGATAATTGTATAAAATTGCGTGAAGGTTAAATAAACCTTTATTTAAATCAAATAATTCCTTTAAATTCATAAAAATGTCGCAGGGCACATAGTCATGCACACAGACCAGAAATCACACATATACGAACACATAACAACTCAGGTCTGATCAGAGAATTTGTCCTTCTTTAATCTTTATCCTTTTCTACGCGTACCAGGTTACGTTCAACCTGACGGCCTGACGCTCAGCGTTTCGATTACGCTTCTCATTAACATTATCGACCCACACGTCACTTAGGATGAAATACTTTATTTAAACATTTATTTCACTCAATCACACATATTACAAATTTTATATTCTTTAAATCCTTATTAGGACGGGTTCCGTTCTACCTGACGGCCCGACAACACAGCTTAACTCCTAAGCTGACTCTTTAAATTGGAACGCTTTTACTTACGCTCCTATATTCTAATATACAGTAAAGACAATTTAATCAACACTTAATCACACATAATTATAATCACATCACATAAAGCATACTTTATTGACTTAATTATGTCACAAAATTCTCAGTCGTCACAAACGAGCCGGGCTTGAACATCACTTTTCGCTCGGTTATTAAACACGGCGCGACTCGTTATAAAAAAATTAAGCTCAGCTCAGACGGAACTCGGCTCAGCTCTGTTCGTTTGCAGCTCTAGTTGCACTACCAAAAAAACACCTTAAATAAAGAACAATATAGAACAACATCAAAATAATTTATTTTTCATTAAAAAAAAGATTTGTTAAGATTAGAAACACAATATTCATCGTTGATTAAGCTTAACATATTAAATGTAACGTTGAATCTCGTCTAAAATTGATAATGAAGTGTGACATAAAATGCATTGCAAGAATCGTGTATATATTTGTAATAATGAAATTATGAGAATAAATAATGTTATATTTGATCTTAATTTTTTCTTAGATTCCATTTTATTCATAAAAAACCTTTTTTGGTGTGAAAATTACAATCGAAATGTGTTTTTTTGCATGATTTTATGATGTTTTTATTATTATTTATATTAGGATGTTGTTCGTGCAGTAACAGCCATAGAGGGTAATTTGCCTGATATTTATTTCTGTCATAGAGGGTAATTTGCCTGATACTTATTTCCGCCATGTCATGTGTTAGTTCAACGAATTACAAGCTTGATATATGTCGGAATCAATGAGTTGGAATGCAGCTATGTCTGCTTATGTCGTGCATATTGTGGGCTGGCTATTTCCTTTTTCTATGATTGTTTATGGGGGTTGATAAACTTTGCAAACTTGGACCTTCTCCTTTTTTGTTACTAAACGAACAAAGTATACCAGGCCCATTGAAAATTTGGAAGATGCCAAGGGCCCAAGTTGCATTAGACCTTAAAATTATGTCATGTTTGTGTATCAGAAGTCTATATTCGTATTTTTATGTCAAAACTCTAAAATCAAATTAAAACGACACTAATTAAATTTAAATGGTTTTCGTGTCGTAAAAGATGGTACAGATGTAGATATAGAGTTTCCATTGCTCCATGTAGGATGGTTGTTAGCTACCAAGCCTTTCCCATCACAGTTAACATGATGCTGGTACAGGGCCGGTTATAGCAGGGTTAGCATATCGAGGAAGAATTGTGACCAAATAGGTAAACACTAAACAGTGTTCATGATAGTGTTTCAGAACTACATCGAAATAAAAATAGTACTGATAAACAAAGCAGTCTGAAAAATTAGAACACTGGGAAATAGCATGTCTTGCTTCATGATATCCCTGTTGGCTGCTGCTACTCATCGATTTAATTATAACCTAGAAACTGGGAGATCAGGATACATGAATTCAATATGCATTTTCTTTTTTATATTGAATTCATGTATCCCGTTAACTGGGTTAAATTCTCATCAGGGGCGGACCAAGGTTTCAGAACTCACCTGGATTAAAAAAAAGGCAATTGAGAGTTTCATATCCCTAACAAATAAAACATGTGTATGTAATATATACATTTTTTACAAGCATTTTTGAAATGAAATAATATTGCTTTAGAAAAAATATGATTTAGTAAATTTAAGTTAACAAAATTAAAAAAAAATTATAAGAAATATTTTTCATTTTTTAGTAAATGTCAATAATAACTTTACTTGTATATTAATATCAAGTATCTGAGTAAAAAAATTGAAAATTTTATCTCTGGGGATACATTATGAATTTACTATTTACTTGAATATTTAAGTTGGAAAGGTAATCAAACTAGTAAATTTGTCAACATTATCATATATAACATTATCATCTCTATTACTCTATTTTCCAAAATTACTTAGTTAAATCAGCATTGTACAAGTTATAAATGCAAGAGGCTATTTAGTATTAGTAAGTTGGGCTGAAGATAATTTCAAAATACACATTAATAGTAATTTGTCAACAGTCGGAAAATTCACCTGGGTTGAGGCTGGGGTAATTCACCTGGGTTGAGGCCCACCCTAGCCTCAACCCATGTTCGCCCCTGATTCTCATAATCCAAATAGTGTTGCATTTTGTTTACCAATTTGCTGGAAAAAAGAAAGTTACAGATATGGGTAAAACTCATTTGTCATCGGTAAAAAGGAGAGAAGGACCAAAATGTCTTCCGTTACAACTTACAACTTACAGATAACACAACACAGTGTATAATCTTCCATTTTTTAAAAACACAAAAATGGTACATCATCCCCCGTTTTGTTCTTTTTACTTTAACAAAATACATATGCCCGTTAAACACATAACACAACAGTGTTTGTCTGGAGAAAACTGGATTTAATCATATCTTGATAATACCACAGACCTCTGTAATTTCGAGAGGGAGAAGTGCGATTTACACGAACAAGCAGATATTCAAAATCAAGTAACTTTCCTGCATCAACCATGAACATTGAGGTAAATATCTGAATTGCATTCATACTGTTTGATGAAATTACCCAATGACATGACCTGTTTTGAATGTTTAGATAGCTTGTTAGTTGCCTAATAAGTTGAAATGTTTAATTCGTTTATGTTGCAGTAATGTTTCGTTAGCTCTTTTTATAAAATGTCGAGGATTTCAATATTGTTAAAGATAAGGTGGATGTGTGAAGATAAGGTGGATCAGGGATGTTCGTGAGAACTGACTAGTGCTTTGTGAATATTGTTAAAGAGTTTGACTTGCATATTCGATATTTGCTAACTGATTCACACCACACTTGTGCCACATTCATGCGACGTAGGTTTAAAATTTAGCTGTTCACGCGGAAATTGTCTGCTTTTTATTGCATATAGTTCAGTTTTTTAAATTGCGTGTGTTTCATGCAATGTGCACAAAGCACAATTGAATTGTACACTCTTGAATGTAAATTGTCAAGCACTCCTAAGAAAGTTTTTAGCAGGAGAATAGGGAGAACAATTGTTTGCACTTCTGGAAAAGTGTAAGGGTAGAATAAGGCTGAACAATGTAACATAGAAATTTTCTCTTTAGTAAACTATTTGGTTGATGTACGTCATCGTCCACTGGTTTTATCTTAATTTTCTCATGAGTCATTGCTCTAGAGAAAAATAATAACATACCGACAAATATTGGGAATCATAATTTTGAGCTCAACATAGAAAGGAATCAAATTCTCAGGAGCTTCGACATCTCAACATTGTGTCATAGAAATGAAGACCCGTATTTATATATTAATTTGAAAATTGTGCCGATAATATGATTGCTGTCATTTTTCAATTATTGAATCCTGGCATAGTTTTTTGATTGTTTGTTGATTTTTCTCGTTATGTATTACCCTTTAATGTAATCTAAGGATTCCATTTAGATCAAATCTCATTTTGTAGCAAGTGCGTTCATAAATTAGAATGAATTATGATTTTGTAGTAAATTAATGAATTATGATTTTATAGAATAATGGCAGCTGTTAAGCGATTTAAAAGGTCTAGACAACTCGTATCATTGTCAATGTTGTGTTTTTAAGATATGACTGAATCAGGTAATTAGAGGTTTTATCAGGTTATTGCTTAAATTCACAAATCAATGTCAGTAGTAAATTGTGATTGTTTTTTTTTGCTTAAGTTATGTTTTTGCAGCAACTGTGATTATTTTTTTTACTTGTACTTCTATATGTTTGCAGGATGTGCATCAGGGTCTTGTTAACCCTAGCCTTCTTCATCTTCAACATACACATAGATCTTTAGATATTTGGAGGTTAGGTGGTGGTGATATGTTGAAGTGTCACCGAAAAAACCCTAATAATGAAGATGATCTTCCACCGCTAGATCTTCGTATGGTCCCTTTACTTCAGTCTACTGGTTTCTATGGCGTTGCTCGAGTGGCATCTTTACAGCTGGATTGGAGTCTTATATCAGCTCTTGTTGAGAGATGGCAGCCAGAGACTCATACTTTTCACTTGCCTATGGGAGAGGTTACTATTACTCTACAGGATGTTGGTGTTCTTTTAGGGCTTCATGTTGATGGTGATGCTGTTATTTCTGATGTCATCCCTGGCCCTGATATGAGTTGGCGTTCTTATGTTGCTGAGCTTTTTGGTAGAGATCTCGATCCGAAGAGAGACATGAATGAATCCAGAGTTCGGTTGTCCTTTATTACTTCATGTGCTCCAGCACGTTTACCGCATGATGCATCAGCCAATGATATTCGCTTTCAGGTCTTGTGTTATCTTGTTCATCTATTTGGTGGTGTACTCTTCACTGATCATTCGGGAGGTCTCTTCCATCCCATGTTTCTACATTTCATTCGTGATCTAGACAGATGCGGAGATTATGCATGGGCTGCTGCAGTTCTTGCATATTTGTATAGGGAGTTATGCAAGACAAGCAAGAAGGATGTTGATGAGGTAGCTGGTTGTCTGCTATTGTTGCAGTTATGGGCGTGGGAGAGATTGCCCACTCTTGCTCCCATTCGCACCTCTTCTATCTTGTTTGATGCTCGTTTCTGGGAGGGTCAGGTTGCAGCTCCACGTGGACTGAGGTACTTAGCATTTATTAATATCTTTCTGTTTTAGAATCGTTTAAAAGAACTTCATATATAACGGAACGGTTAGGGTTTAGGGTTACACTTTATTTTCATGTTAGATTAGAATTTTACACTTTTTAATGTTTTAGGGTCCATTAATCCCCAAATTGGGTTTTAGAAGCGCTTAAATGAACTTAATATGATATGGAACGATTTAGCGTTTAAATGTAGTTGATATGATATTTAACTGGTTAGGGTTTATGGTTCGTGGTTTAGGGAGCATAAACCCTAATTGTTGCTAGGGCTAAACCATGGAGCATAAACCCTAGGAACCAGAATTTATTTTCATGTTAGATTAGAATTTAACACTTTTTAACGTTTTAGGGTTCATTAACCCCCAAATTGGGTTTTAGAAGCGCTTAAATGAACTTGATATGATATGGAACGATTTAGCGTTTAAATGTAGTTGATATGATATTTAACTGGTTAGGTTTTATGCTCCATGGTTTAGGGTTTAGCGTTTAAATGTAGTTGATATGATATTTAACTGGTTAGGTTTTATGGTTCATGGTTTAGGGCCTTTAGGCCCTAAACCATGGAGCATAAACCCTAGGAACCAGAATTTATTTTCATCTTAGATTAGAATTTAACACTTTTTAATGTTTTAGGGTTCATTAATCCCCAAATTGGGTTTTAGAAGCGCTTAAATGAACTTGATATGATACAGACTTTGAATTTAAATATGAAACTGACTGTTTATTGTAATGTCGTTATAGGTGGCTTCATGGTCATTCCTACACTAGCACGGGTGGTCGTGCCCTTTCATCTATTCGGACGCTATTGGATGGGCTTGGACCATCTCAGTTTATATGGCGCCATACTCTTCTGATGTCATTTCTGAGCTTCCTGCATATTGTTTCACTGGTGAGCGTATTTGGCGCTACTGCGGGCCTTTAATTTGTATTTTCATAGTCGAGCTTCACTGCCCTGATAGAGTTGTTAGACAGTTTGGGCTCGTGCAGACTATCCCAGTTGATGTTGTTTACTCGGAGGCAGAGCATAGTACAAACTTGAGGGGGAATGACAAAATCAGATGGATTCAGAAACATGCAGCTAGCACATCTATCTGGGCACATCATTTAGATCATTTGTTTGTTGGAGATGCGATTGTTGCCGCGAGTTCAGTGCCTGAGTACCATCCTTGGTATTTGGAGAGGACTGTTAGATTCATTTCACGTGTTGGTGCATTTAATCATCGCATTGTAAGTTTTCTTCTTGTACATTTAATTTATTGAATAAGTTGTTTTGCTTTTCGTAGTTTCATCACAAATGCTTTAGTAGTTTCTTTATTTCATACAAGAATCTTGTAACATGTGTGTCTTTTCTTTGTTTGTTTATTCAGGATCTTATGTTCAGGCAGATATCTGAGCGGACACAGGATGTTCTTCCTGATGTTTCTCGTTATGCTGACCAGTGTTGTGATTTTGTCAGAGCCTACACATTACATGGTTTTGATAAGATGCCTGTGGAGGTTCGTAGAGCTAGGCAGTTGGAGGAGAGGCAACAACCGGCCCGTCGAGGTAGACGCGGCGGTGGACGAGCTGCTGGTGGTAGGCGAGCTAGGGTTTTGGTTTATGATGATCCTATTGCTGCAGAGCTTGGAGCTGATGGTATTCCATTACATTCCGATTCTTATGATGTGCCCGAGTCATCTACTCATGTCCGTACTGATCCTATGGCTACGGATCTTGGCGATGATCGGGATCCTCCTGTACGCGTTTCTGTTGCTCATACTGTTGCTGTTCATGTGTCGGGATCATCTACTCGCGTCCAGCATGATTCTCAGATTCCAGATAGGTATGGATATGTTCCTCCTTTTGATCTTAGCTTGACTCCTACTCCCGAGCAGCCTCGTACCGAGGACCCTTCCACTGAGCAGCCTCGTACCGAGGACCCTTCCACTGAGCAGCCTCCTCCTCTGTATCGTCCTCACAGGCCTACTGAGCATGTATCTATGGATTTCTTCATTCCATCATTCAGTCTCCATGTAACACCTACATCTCCTACTGATCTGATGCCAGTACAGATGTCACTTATTCACAGAGTACCCAGGACCAGAGTTCCCAGGACCAGAGTTCCCAGGACCAGAGTTCCCAGGACCGTCCCGGGAAGTATGGTCATTTCTACACTTTTCAGGGTAAACGGCGTTCAAAGAGAACCGCTAATCCTCCAAACTGTGGAACAGATGGGCAGAAGTGCGCGAAGAAATAGTTCATTGTGCTTATTTTCACTATTTGTATGACTTTACTTTTGAAATTTTGTAAAAACAAAGACTTGGAGATACTGTGTTATTTATTTGGCTCAAATTTTATATTGATTTTAGTTTGTTTTGTATTTCTTTTGTATTAAATTTTGTTAATTGTGTTATATTACTGTATTTCGTAATGTAGTTGTATTATAGTTATATTATTGTGTTGTATTGTGTTATAGTTTATTTTGTAATGTATTTGGTTAAGAAGTTAATATATTTTATTAAGCAATTTCATTTTAACAAAACAGGTCTTTCACATTTTTTAAAACAGAAGAGTGTAAAATAAAAGAAAGAAAATGGTAGATAAAACCACGTTTTGGTACCTTTTTTAAAAAGAAAATAGAAGTTCGTGTTCCGTTTCATATGTTTTACATGATTTACATATAAAACGGATGTTCGTGTTCCATTTTGATTGTTTAAAATATATATATATATAGCTTAACGGAAGTTCGTGTTCCGTTTTGGTTGATTTTAAAAACGACATCTAACGGTTCATCGTGTTCCGTTTTACTTGTTTAACAAAAAAAATATATAGCTTAAAGGGGGATGAAGTGTCGTTTTATATTATTATTGCAAATTTAACAGACGCACACAACTACCTGTTGTGTCTCTCACTTTGCAAACACAAGTGTCTTCTGCTTCTTACTTTGCAAACCTAAAATTCGAATATCAAGATAAAATTATATATATACATTTAATAAAATTCTTACAGATTTATTAATGGCTTCGGGTTCGGGATCTGGAGCACAATCAGTGACGGTGATTGCGTGGATTTATACTGATGGTAATATACGACAAACTCAATTAGAGGGTTACGTATATGATAAACCGGTTTCAAAGCAAGTAAGACTCGATTCTAGTATAAATTTTAATAATTTGTGCGACGTATTATTTTTGAAATTGAAAATTGATAGGAGTTTGTATGATTTTAAGTTGTGTTATTGATGGAAAAATTTCAATGATATGAAATTTGGTATTATTCTGATTGATGATGATGATGTTGATGATGTTGAGATGATGTTTGGAATTATTGTTTCGAATGGACCTCCTTTTATTGTTGAAATTTATTTACAAAAAAATTCAACTTGTCCATTAATTGAAACAAGTACGAGAGTTGTGGAAACTAGTTCGAGAGTTTTCGAGACGAGTGGTAGTAGGGGTTTTGATTTTCAAACTATTAGTAGTATGTATGTTGGTGGTGATACGGTTAGTAGTAGAAGTTTGGATGCTTATGATGTTTTTGATTCGGATTTGATTACACGGGAGGAGACATTGGATTCAATGAGGTTGAGGGAGGGGATGATATTCGACTCAAAAAAAGTGTTGATGCATACGGTTAGAGAGTTTCATATCAGGAATCATCAAGAGATTAAGGTGGTTAGATTAAGTGATGTGTATTGGATTGTTGTTTATAAGAATAACGATAGTGGTTGTGAATGGAGTTTAAAAGTTAGGTTGCGAAAATCACTTGGAAAATTTCAAATTATGGAAACTTCCGGACCACACACATGTTTTGAAGGGTTTTTAGCACATAAACGCAGCGAAAACGTAAACATAAATCTTAAAAAGAACTGAAACCCTCCACAGGATCCATACAAAAAATAATATTTAATTCGTAGTTCAGTATGTTTACCTTAAGAAGGTTTACATCAATGGAAAGATGGAGGTCTTTAATAGCGATCCAAGAACCACGAGTGGAGATCCTTAGCAGCTGCTCCTCAAGTGTGAAGCACTCCACCGGTATCCACCAAGAAAACGATGTAATGGAGAAGGAGGAGGTGGAGAGAATTAGGGTTTTGTAAAAATTTTAGGTTGAGGCAAAAATAGGGTTTATAATAGTATATTTATAGGCAAAATTTTCAGCTGAAAATTTTCCCATAAAATATTATTATTATTAACCCTTTATTATTCTCATTAATAATTAAAACACCTTTTAATTATTAATCATTTTTCTAAACACTTTAGAAATAATTCTCTCTCTTGATTTAATTTCCAAAAATTAAATTCTTAATTAATAATATTAAGAACCTTTTCTTAATTAATTTATAATCAATTAAATCTCATTTAATCAATTATTAAATTTTCCAATTAATTATTTATTTTATAAATAAATAATTATCAGCCATTATTAATTAATTCTTCCACCATTAAATCATTCTCTTTTATGGTGTGACCCTGTAGGTTCAATATTAAGCCGGTAGTAGAAATAAATAATAATAAAACTATTTTATCATTATTTATATAAATTCTCTAATTCATTAAATATGATTAATTAATTAATCATATTTATTCTACATCGTGAGGGATACTTCTCAGCATATCGCGACTATCCGGATAATACGAATTCACTGCTGAGAATACCAAGAACCTATTCAGTGAGTAGTTACCGTACAATTAATTCCTTCTACCCTGCAATGTCACGATTAAATACAAGGCATGGAACTTGTGTCAAGCCTATCTTATTTAATCACTTGCTTTCCCATTCACTATGCTTAGTTCTATTTAATGTAAATTAGAAACTCCTTTCTAATTTCATTCACTCTGGCCAGAGATTCCTGAACTAACATAAGTGGATCAGCATTGAACATTTTCTTCCTACACTGGAAGGGGTAGATCCTTTATTAATCATACACTATCTTCGTGTACAAATTCCTATACCCAGTAGAGCCCTTATAATTGTCCCTTGAGACTAAAAACTAAACCAAAGCATAGTTCAGTGTACACATGATGACTATGATAACCTCAAGTCTAAGGATACTTGTACAACTATCACTATGTGAACAACTGCTGACACGTGAGTGAACTCCATCAGTTGTTCAGCTGTGGGAGTCATGTTCAGTGAACTTATTCTATAATAAGTACCTACATACTAGCTATAGTGTCACCACACAAATGTCTATGAGAACAGACATCCTTCATAATGAAGCAAGCATAGTATGTACCGATCTTTGCGAATTATTAATTACCAGTTAGTAATCCTACGACCAGGAACTATTTAAGTTTAGAGTTATCATCTTTTAGGTCTCATTATTATGATCTCATCACAATCCATAAAAAGCTTTACTCTAAACTGTGGTATATCTTATTTAAACATTTAAATAGATAGAGCCCGCAATAAAAACAAAACAAGTCTTTTATTAATATCAATGAAATCAAAACAGATTACGTAAAAGTTATTCCTAAATCCTCATACATGATTGGACTTAGGACATATCTATTTCATGTTTGCGCACCACCGTTACTCAAGACCATCCTAATTTGACATCTCATGATATTCTTGAACTAGTTAAGGATCAAATCGTTGTCGATCCCACGGTTAAGGAAAAAGTGTTGATGGCCACGGTGAAAAGCATTTTTGGTTACCAACCGGGAAGAAAGAAGATTAGAGATGCGAAAAAGCTAGCAATGGATGAAGAACATGGTTCTTGGGAAGGTTCATATGAGGATCTCCCCTTTTTGATGGAAGCGTTCCAATGTTTTAATGTGGGAACCAAGGTTGGTTGGTTTTTAAGGAGGATGAAACGGAAGATCGTGGGAGTTTAGAGGTATTCTATCTCTTTGTACTAGTATCCCATAGATTTTTAAATGATTTCCATATTTATGTAATGCTTTTGTAGTTAACGAGTATATTATGTCTTATTTGGAACAGGAAGTGACAATCAAGAGACTGTTATGGGCTTTCAAACCATGCATTGATGGATTTGAGCATTGTATTCATGTCATACATATAGATGGGACTCACCTTTATGGTCCATATTCGGGTGTACTATTGAGTGTTGTGGCAGTGGATGGGTTTAGTCATATTCTTCCACTTGCATTTGCTATTGTCGAATCCGAGAATGTTTCCAGTTGGGGGTGGTTCATGGATAGATTGAGGAGGTTTGTGGCAGGTAGGAGACATGGGATTTGTGTCATTTCTGATAGACATGCTGGTATTATTGCTGCTATGCAACAGATAGGATGGTGCGAGCCTCTTGACCATCATAGGTTTTGCATTAGACACTTGGCTTCAAATTTTTTACTGCACATAGGAGAAAGGGTTTGAAAAATAAGTTAGTTGAGTTGGCTTCTCAGGTGCAAGAGAAGAAGTTTGAATTTTTATGGGAACAATTGTTGATTGTGGAGCCTAGGACGGCATAATGGTTTGAAGATAAACCATTAAGTAAATGATCTTTAGCATATGATGGAGGGAAACGTTATGGCATGATGACCACCAACCATGCGGAAAGTCGGAACAACGCGATCCTTGATGCTAGAAAACTCCCGATTAGTTCATTGGTTAGAGCATTATTTTTTAAGACGGTTGAGTATTTTGATAAAAAGGCATTTGGAAATTGCAACTGAATTATCTAAAGGTCGATTGTTTACTAATCATGCAAGCAAGAGGTTGAGTCGGTCCATTGTGCGTGCTAGGGGTCATAGTGTTAAAGTTTATGATCGAAATTCATTGTTGTTTGAAGTAGTCACTAGAAAGGTTGACCAAAAGGGGGGAATAAGCATACCATTAGGATTCCCGAGTACTTGTGTTCTTGTGGGAAATGGCAAACGTATCGTATTCCATGTTCTCATGTTATAGCATGTTACGCGCATTTGAAATTGAGCCATGAATCGTTGGTTGACGAAATCTATAGGTTAGACAATGCATCGATGGTTTACAATGGTATTTTTGAACCCATTCCGAGCAAAGGAGATTCTCGTTGGCCGACGGTTAATAATTTCCCAACCGTGATACATGACAAAGATGTTGAGAAAAATAAAGGAAGAAGGAAGTCGACGAGGTATCAAAATGCGATGGATTTTCAAGCACCCAAGGGAAAAAAATGAGTTGTATTAGTGATTTGTTTAGTAACAATGTTTCCTAAAAAATTGTATTGACTTTGAAGAATTTTATTACTTATTTTAATGTATTCGTGTGTTTTTTTATTATCAATTTAATTATATGTTTTAATTACATGAAATAGCAAGTTTTTTTACTGTCAATTTAATGTTTTGGTGTATTTTAGTAAAAAAATTTAAAAAAATCCAGTAGCTTCTGAAAAGAATAGAAGCTGCTGAAGTTCAACATGCAAAACGATTCTTTTAAAAGCGTTTTCAGCAAAACGGCATATCGTGTCCCATTTAACTACAAAATATTCCATAGAAATGTTTCTTCAAAAGATGTTTTACTTTTTCATTTTTCTAAAAACAAGCAAACGGTTTTTCAACCTCCGTTTTAGTCTAAGTGTTCCAGCTTTTATTTTATTCGACAAAACATTTCTTCAAACCACATTTTACTTTTTATATTTTTAAAAACAAGCAAACGATTTCCTAATCTCCGTTTTAGTCTAAGTGACCCAGCTTTTATTTTATTCTACAAAAAACATTTCTTGAAACCCCGTTTTACCTTTTTATTTTTTTAAAGACAAGCAAACGGTTTATTATTGTAAACGGTGAATTAAGCTCCGTTTAAGGTAATAATAATATTTTTAAAACAAAAAACGGTGGACGAAATCGCGTTTTACATCCTTTCCGGTAAGGCTAACGGTTCACGAAGTTCCGTTTTACTTTTTAAAAAAATGTCAAAACGGTAGACGAACTTCTGTTATGAAGTGACAATTTGGGCCATCTTTTCCGAAAATGACAATTTGGGCCATTTTCTATGTCAAAGTGACATATAATGGGTAAAACTCATTTGTCATCGGTAAAAAGCAGGTCGGAACTACTTGGCGCGTGTTGGTAATTCAATTGAGGAAATTTAAATATTTATTTCATATAAGCCTCGAAGAACAAACTTAACTTACAGGTCCCATTCTGCTTTATGAAATTCAAAAACTCGATAGATATGTATTATATTCTAACTGTCAAAGCAAATGGGACAGTCTCTTATGCAAATGGGACAGTCCCTTTACAAATGAGACAGGGAATGGGATAGTCTCTTTTAACTGCAGAATGAAAATAACAGTAATATAAATGCAGTATGCTGAAAACTGAATAAAGTAAAAATACCAGAAGTTTTCACTTGGTTTGGCCCTTATACCTAGTCTATGGTTTACATCCAAGTCCCTATGACAACTAGCATAGAGAATGTATTATATAAACTTTAATAAAGAACTTACATTCTTTCCGTGTTTACAAATATAGCACTTGAAAGTAACCCTTTCCCAAGCTAACCTTGCTACCTAGCCAACTGCTATTCCTGAGCCTTCTAGCTACCTTGTTATACTTTGAAATCAAGTCTTGCCACAACACGACACAAAATTGATATGAATACATGAGTACAAGAATAAACAAATTAATTACAACTCAAACTATATCTTGTTCGACTGGATTTGTATTTCGAGAATAATGAACAAGAGAGTGTTTCAGATAAAGAGAAATAGACGTGAAAGCATTGGTCTTAAATCTGAGATATTGTTGTATTTATAGGTAAAGTCCAACATATTTTGTTTTAAACCAAAGATAAGATAACTGATATATATAAAACGGTTTTGTTTGAAATGATTTGAATAAGTTCTGAAGATAATTTGTTAGAGTGTTTGAAAATGGATAAACTTAGTTAAAGATAAGTATTTGAAAGATTCAAACTAAGTTTAAGATAGTTTAAGATAGGGTTTGTTGAGAAGAGGTTTATTTCTAGTCAAACTAAGATTTACATTAAAAAACCTAACAACCCTTATCTGCTAGAATGTCTCTGAAAACTGCAATCATGTGTCTGTTGCAAACTCGTTGAATCATCCTGTTGTAGTATTCTCATTCTGTTGTATTTGGTTCATCATCAGAAACCTTGTAAACCAACATTCTCCCCCTTTTATGATGATGACAAAAGGAACAATTGCTCCCCTATCAAAAACACTTAAATCCCTGTAAGAAAGGATTAGTAGCAACACAATATATAACAGTTATGAATGCAACAGGTATGCAAGTGAGACAACCAAGTGAGACACAATATTACACATGAATGAGACGCTTAAGTAATGTTATGTATGAATGAGACAGTAAGCATAAGACATAAAGAGACAATCAAATTAGACAATCCCCAATATATAAAACACTTAATAAACCCAACTAAAGAACAACCCACCCATTCAATCAGGGTGCCCAGTTGTCTTTAAAAAAACATCCAAAATCATTCATCAAACCAAATAAACACAGTCTTAAACAGAAACACAAAATAGTCTTAAACAGAAACAAGCATTTAATAACATTTTTCCTCCCCCTTCATCATCGTAAAAGGGATCAGTCGGAGTCATCTGAAGAAGACAAATCAACCTGAGTCTTCTCTTTGTCATTACCAGAGCCTGAAGCCTATCCTTTGCAGTTGGAAAAACTGGTGCAGATCCATATTCAGAACAGAGCTTGTCGAATGCGTCCTGTGCTGGTGCCTTGCCGTCTCTTTCTCGAAGTCATTTAAAAAATTTATCCTTGTATTATTCCTTTGTCAGACTAAAAACAGAGGGTGGAGGAATGGAAGGAAGTGGAAAAGGAGCAATAATCTCTTCCAACGTGCAGTCTCTGATCCAATCACGCTTCTTGTGCCAGTACATTTTCCCTTTGTCCTGCATAGCAGATAGCTGCTGCGACACAAATTTTGTTTCGGAGCCCAGTTTGAAAACAACTTCACAAATTCTTTTTCCCAGGCTCATGAAGGGTTCCGAACTCAAAATCCAAAGTCTTAGAAAGCTTAATATCATGAGTATGCAAAACAGACAGTTTGGCATTAATCGAATCCAGAGAAGAACATACAAATTTTTGAAACAATTCGAAAGAAGCATGCATCATACTAACCTGTGACGTTAGTGAACCAAGAGTCTCAACAGAAACAAAATATTGATTAAGATTAGCCATAGCGGCATAATTCTCATTTAATTTAATCAACAAGGAATTGAGCAGAGTGTTTATGGGTTGATCGAAGGGGTCAGACGCGTAATTCGGGGACTTAGGAATACCACCGAAATTCTTATGAGTTTCATCAAAAAACAACTCATTCAACTCAAACACAATCAAGCTATTTGCAGTTAACACTGACAAATCAAAAACAGTGCTAACCTTCTCCATTTTAACAGAATCAACAGACACACAAATATACTGAAAAATTTTAGTCAACAAGCGGGGTAGGATAAATGCATCGACTCCTGACTCAAGCAGTGACTCATGTTTTTAATTATCAAAGAAGAAACATTACAGGGAACCTTTTTTTTCTAAATTACAGAGAACCTTTTTAACAAACATGGACAATAAAATGGAATCTTGAAATATAATACGATCTCGACCGCTTTTACGAGGCAAAATGTTTGTATGAAATAACTTAAACAATAACAAACAAAGTGGGGTTAGATCTGATACCGAGGGTTTTACGGAGACGTCAATAAAATTCTCCCCAACAATAGTCTTATGCTGTTCCTCATATTATAGTCCCGGAACATCCATGAAAGCTTGGTGTGGTGAACGGACACACCCCTTGATTAGATAACCCTCCTATTTTGGCAAGCATGTCGGCCTTGAAAACCATGGGAGTCCCTCAAACATTCGAATACACCAAACCATCTTGAAGTGATTGAAAATTGGCATAAAACTCACGAACGAGTTCTGGGTAGTCAACTTCAGCCGGAGATAGCAACGATTCACAACCTTGAGTTTTGAACAGATCAAACACACCAATATGAGTCAATAAATCCACATCACATAAACGCTCTTTGAGAATGGGCTTGGATTGAATCTTGGAACCGCTTGCTTTTGCATGCCGATCAAACGAGTCGTGAGATGCTCCACTGGAGACTTCTGATTCCAGTTTACTAATACGACGACGCTTAGAGCCTGAGGCACCAGCGGATGGGGTTTGGTGAGCGGCAGATCTTGATCGAGTAAAATGGGTTGATTGACGAGCCATGGGGAGAGAAAGTAGAGGGTTAAGAGAAAGAGGATAAAAATTTGAGAGAGAATGTGAGGATGCAGTGAAGAAACTGAAGAGATTAGAAAAAGAAAAATATATAAGAGTGAGAAGACAAGGAGTTAGAAGTGGAAGTGGAAACGAAAAAGGAAGAGAGAGGAGATGTACTGAGATAGAAGTACATGCACGTGATACGAGGAGATGATAAGTCATATCAATTAGATAGCCTAAATCTATTTGCATGCCACACGGAGAAACACACGGACCAAAAAAAATAAAATAATTATAAAACAAACACAAAATCACAGACATAAATACATGTAATAAATATGCATGAATACGGAACTATATTCCCTAATATAAAAGATACCATAAAACAAATAAATATATGAAATAATTCACAAATAATCACGTAAAAATTACATGGAACACATACCTAATTCACGACGCATTATACAAAAATAATCTTCAACTAAGGGCTTAGTGAAAATATATGCACGCTGTTTCTCGTTAGATATATAAATTAGGTCAATGTTACCTTTAGAGACATTATCACGTAGAAAATGGTGACGAACATCAATATGCTTAGTACGAGAATGCATGACAGGATTTTTAGAGATATTAATTGCAGAGGTATTATCACAATAAATAGGGATATTTGTATAAAAAATACCAAAATCCTGCAATGTTTGTTGCATTCATAAAATTTGAGCACAGTAATTTCCAGCTGCAATGTACTCTCCTTCAGCTGTAGAAAGAGCTACAAAGGTTTGCTTTTTTTCTATGCCATGCAACCAAACAATCTCCTAAAAATTCACAAGCACCACTTGTGCTTTTTCTATCAATCTGTGACCCTGCATAGTCAGCATCTAAAAAACCGATTAAGTCAAAGGAAGAGGAACTAGGATAAAATAATCCCAAGTTACTCGTACCCTTTAGATATTTAAAGATACGTTTAACGGCATTCAAATGTGATTCCTTAGGTTGAGACTGAAAACATGCACACAAGCATACACTATACATAATGTCAGGTCATGAGGCAGTTAAATATAACGAAGAACCAATCATACCTAGAAATTTAGCGACATCTACAGTGTACCTTATTCATCCTTTGTGATCTTAACTGAAGTACTCATTGGAGTCGATTTAGGTGTGACATGTTCAAGTGCAAACCTTTTAAGTAGATCTTTAATATATTTGCCTTGCTGAATAAATATTCCTGCATTAGACTGATTAATTTGCAAACCTAGAAAGTACTGCAATTCACCCATCAAACTCATATCAAATTCCTTATGCATGCAGTTAGAAAACCACTTACACAAAGATTCATTAGAAGATCCAAGTACTAGATCCAAGTACTATATCATCTACATAAACTTGAACTAAAAGGAAGTTATCACTTTTATGAAATATAAAAAGAGTTGGATCGAGTGTATCGCGAGTGAAGCCATTGTTTACAAGAAACTGACTGAGACGTTCGTACCAACAACGAGGGGACTGTCTCAATCCATGGACAGATTTCTTGTGCCTGTAAACGTAGTTAGGATATTTTTCATGAACAAAACCTGGAGGCTGCTTCACATATACTTCTTCCTTAAGATAGCCATTAAGAAAAGCGCTCTTGACGTCCATTTGATATAGCTTGAATCTCTTGTGAGCTGTAAATGCCATAAGTATTCAAATAGCTTCCAGACGAGCTACAGGGGCATATATCTCATTATAATCAATCCCAACCTGTTGATTGTATCCCTGAGCAACTAAACGAGCTTTATTGCGAATGATATTTCCATCTTCATCCTTCTTATTCTTGAAAACCCAACGAGTTCCAATGACTTTAGTATTCCGAGGAGGTGGAACGAGTTCCCAAACATCACAGCGTTCAAACTGGTTCAATTATTCCCGCATTTCCACATACCAGTTTTCGTCTGTAACTACTTCTTGAGCATTTTTCAATTCGAACTCAGCAACAAATGCACCAAATGCACATAAATTATGAAGTATGCTTTGTGTAGAGATTCCTTGATCTAAATCAGTGAGAAGATTATCTGGTGGATGATTCTTCACAGTTCTAGAAGACTTGGGAAGACGAATATTACTCATCTCTTCCTCATTAGAGTTGTCTGCCTGGAAATGAATAGGGGTTGTCTCATTCAAAAGAGACTGTCTCATTTCTGCTTGTGAAGATTTATCCAAAGGAGTAACAGAGAACACATTTGAGACACTATCAGGATTCTTTGGAGAGCCAGAAGATATATCTGAATCTTGAGAAGAACCTGAAGAGTTATCAGAAGATTGCGATGGACCTGGAGAGGCTTGACTGCTCGATTTGTCAGAATGAGACTGACTCTTTTCAGAATAAGACTGTCTCATTTGGGAATGAGACGATTGATCCGCAGTGTCTTCGTTAATTTGAGATATATTGCTTGAAGATTCATTGAATGCAATATTTTTGGATTCTTCTACTTTGTTCTTGACCGAATTAAAAACTCGATAAGCCTTGCTTGTTGTAGAATAACCCAAGAAGATTCCTTCCATAGATTTTGAATCGAACTTGCCTCGATTATTTTGAGTATCTAAAATAAAACACTTGGAACCAAATACTCGAAAATAACTAATGTTAGGAGTCTTTTTCTTAAGCAATTCATAAGGAGTTTTAAGAAATATAGGACGGATAAGAACTCTATTAAGAACATAACATGATGTATAAACAGCTTCAGCCCAAAAATTACGAGGAAGCTTACTCTCATGCAGAAAAGTTCTTGTTGTCTCATGTAGTGTCCTGTTCTTGCGTTCCACTACTCCATTCTGATGAGGAGTATGAGGAGCTGAGAATTCATGAGTGATCCCTCTCGATTTGCAGAAGGTTATGAAATCCTTCTCGAATTCACCTCCATGGTCACTACGGATAGTCTTGAGCTTATATGAATACTTAGTTTCAAGGTTAGTAATAAGGTCTTTAAATTCAATAAAAGCTTCATCCTTAGTACGTAAAAATAATACCCATGTAAAACATGAGTAATCATCAACTATGACAAATGCATAATTTTTACCTCCAAGACTTACATACCTTTCAGGACCAAAAAGATCTAATTGAAGAAGATGCGAAGGATCAGTTGTTGACACACGATTCTAAGCAATAAAAGATGTTTTCACCTGTTTTCCTAGCTGACATATCGAACAAGGTTCAAACTTCTTGTATTTCAGCTTGGGCGGTCCTCGTACCAGATCATGAGAAGATATCTTTCGAAGAAGATCCATGTGAACATGACCTAGACGTCGATGCCAAAGATTCTGCTGATCTTGAACAGTAGCAAGACAGATTTCCTCCTGCTGTTCATCAAAATCTAACACGAAAATATTCCCTTTTCTTTTGGAAACTAAAGCAAACTCATTAGATTGAGTACCAATATAGCATACATCTTTATCAAAGTTAACTTTATGACCAGTATCGGTAAGTTGACTTACACTAATAAGATTGTATTTCAAACCATCTACTAAACGAACATTAGAAATAGCGAACATGTCATTACCAATGGTGCATTTACCAATAATTCGGACAGTGTTAGAATCTCCAAGATTAACTAAACCACCTTCCCTGGAAACTAGAGATAGAAACTTGGATTTATCATCGGTCATAGGACGTGAACAACCACTATCGATGATCCCATTTATTTTGCGGTACATGGACCTTCAAGCAAACCTGCAAAAGTTGCTTTATCTCTTAGGTACCCACTTAACCTTGGGTCCTTTTTGGTTAGTATCACAAATCTTATATAAATGTTTATCTGATTTTTTAATCCACATCTGAACAATATTAATAGATGCATTAGCAGATTTATATCTAGAAGACGATCTATAAGATGAGTTAAAAAAGTGGCCCTTGATACCACATAATCTGGATTCGGAAGAAGTGTGACCAGATTTGCCACAATCTCGACATTTCTCATAAGGCATCTTGTATTTTATTGGAGCTCGCTTGTAACCACCTTGAAATGCATGTTTCTTAATTGATTCACATCCTAATCCTCCTTTATTAAGAGAATATTTTTGTTCAGCAAGTAAAGCATTCAAAGTTCCTTCACCATGAAAAAATTTTGCTAAATTTTTTTCAATCTGTGCCACTTTCTGCTTTAGTTCAGGAACCAAAGGGTCAGGAGCACTATCTCTTTTGACATTTTCTGGAACAGTTGAGGTTGTCTCTTTCTTCAATGCTTCCAGACATACATCCTTCATTTCAATCTCATTCTTGAGATATTGATTTTCCTCAGTAAGCTTAGAAACCTTTTCAAGAAAATATCTGTTTTCGGCATCCAAGGCTTCATCATTCATAGGATCGTCCATTTTACTAAGAACTTCACATAATGCTTGTTTTAAATAAGCATTCTTTTCTTTTATCTTTTTAACCTCGACCTACAAATTCAACATAGATGAAGATATATTTGAATTATATTTTATATTATGTACCTCATCGTTGTCACTGGAGCTGTCCTTGAGTCCAGGAAAGCAGAATTGAGCAACTTCATCATCTGAATCGATCTCAACATCAGACTCATCATCACTCCAAGTGATTAATGCCTTCTTTTTGTTCTTCAGCTTGTAGCAGTCCTTTTTGAAATGCCCTTTCTTTCCACATTCAAAGCATGTATCCTTTCTTTGATTTGCTTTATTCTCCTTGCTAGAATTAGATTTGAAGTCCTTCTTTGGAAACTGTGACTTCATAGGTCGTTAAGAGGCATTCCGTTTGGCAAGAAATTTATGAAACTTCTTGGTCAGAAGAGCAATTTCCTTATCAGAATCATCAGGAGACTCATCATCTTCGGCATTGAGTGCAAGAGTCTTTTTACGAGGAGCTTCATCTTCTTCATCATATATGCGTAGCTGATTTTGAATTCTTCCAATTCACTGAAGGGTGTTAAAGTGTCCATAGTCGAAAGAAGTGTTGAATCCTACAGAATGGTATCCTTTGGAGCAAACTTTTTTGGCATTTCCCTAAGGATTTTCCTATTGATCTCGGATTTAGGAATGATCCTTTCTAATAGTGAGATTGAGTTCATCAAAGTCAGGAATCTTCCTTGTGTATCTCGAACACTTTCATCTCTTTCCAACCAGAAACATTCATAATCACTCATTAGCATGCTAAGTTTGACTTCACGTACCTTAGAAGTGCCTTCGTGACTGACTTTGATCGTATCCCATATCAGTTTCGCAGTAGTATAGGCAGATATTTTTTGTAATTCGGTAGCTACCATGCCATTAAGAAGTGAGTTCATAGCTTTAGCATTGGAGTTCATTGCATTCACTTCTTTAGGAGAGAGATCCTTGAGGGATTTGGGCTTCCCATCTTTCATGGGAATTGTAAAGCCATTTTCTACAGTATCCCACTCGAATGCATCACGCTGGAGAAAGATTTTCATCCGAAATTTCCAGTCATTGTAGTTTTCAGCACCTTGGAGCAGTGGTAGATAATTATTTGAATACGTATTTGGTTGAGCCATGAATCGCTTGCAAAATAAATACTAAAAAGAGAATTAAATGCACCTGCTCTGATATCAATTGAAATTCAAAGGCTCGATAAACATGTATTATATTCTAACTGTCAAAGCAAATAGGACAGTCTCTTATGCAAATGGGACAGTCCCTTTACAAATGAGACAGGGAATGGGACAGTCTCTTTTAACTGCAGAATGAAAATAACAGTAATATAAATGCAGTATGCTGAAAACTGAATAAAGTAAAAATTACAGAAGTTTTCACTTGATTCGGTCCTTATACCTAGTCTATGGCCTACATCCAAGTCCCTATGCCAACTAACATAGAGAATGTCTTATATCAACTTTAATAAAGAACTTACAATCTTTCATTGATTACAAATATAGCACTTGAAAGAAACCCTTTCCCAAACTAACCTTATTACCTACACTACAAGAAAATAGGGTAAAATCGACCGGACATAACCGACCGACGTCGATTTGGTCACCTTAAAACCGACCGACGTCAGTGGTCGGTTATATGCCAACTAAACGACACCGTATCGATGACGTGGCACACATAAAACCGACCATCCACTGGTCTTCATGAGCCTTCTACCTACCTTGCTATACTTTGAAATCAAACATTGCCACAACCCGGCACAAAGTTGATATTAATACACGAGTACAAGAATAAACAAATTGATTACAACTCAAACTATATCTTGTTCGATTGTATTTGTATTTCGAGAATAATGAACAAAAGAGTGTTTCGGGTGAAGAGAAATAGACGTGAAAGCATTGATCTTAAATTTGAGATACTGGAGTTGTATTTATAGGTAAAGTCCAACAGATTTTGTTTCAAACCAAAGATAAGATAACTGATATATATAAAACGGTTTTTTTTGAAATTATTTGAATAAGTTCTGAAGATAATTTGTTAGAGTATTTGAAAATGGATAAACTTAGCTAAAGATAAGTATTTGAAAGATTCAAACTAAGTTTAAGATAGGGTTTGTTGAGAAGAGGTTTATATCCGGTCAAACTAAGATTTACATTAAAAAAACCTAACCCTTAGCTGATGGAATGTCTCTGTAAACCGCAATCTTGTGTCTGTTGCAAACTCGTTGAATCATCCTGTTGTAGTATTCTCATTCTATTGTATTCGGTTCATCATCGAAAACCTTGTAAACCAACACTTTAATCACGTCTCGTCTACGGGATCTCACCCAATAATCTAGCTAAATCAGTAGATCAGAGTTCAGAGAGTTGGCGTATGAACACACAGAAACAATGGCTTAATAAATTGTGTATGTACGTGGAATCACCACAGACAGTCTCTTGCCAGGCCGCCCTAATCTTCTACCACCTGTAAACTTTAATCAGGTTAAATAATTACTCTCATGTCCTCTGTTCGCTGTTTAATTTGCTTTCTTCCCACATGTATGACCAATGTGCCTATTTTCTTCCTTAAGCCACTGTTTCTAATTAATATTTAAAAAAATTATTTATCCTGTTATATTCTATAATATAGTATAGATTTTTGTTTAAAAGTTAATTTTCGCGTTCTATGAATAACACAATTGTTCTCGCCAAAATAAGAACCAATTTCAAACGATATGCACTGCTAAAAGATATTTGTCAATTTAATTATGACGCACTCCTGATTGGTCACAATTAAAATATTGTGGTTCAGCAGTACTATAAATACTACTCCCTCCGTCCCGATGGGTTGTTTACATTGGGGGACGAGGGATCGGCATGCATTTTAAGGCTCCCGTAAAATATGGTTCTTTAAATAATTTTAAATATTTTTTTTTTAAATAAAAATATAATGTGTAAACTTTTATAGAGAAAAAGAAAATTTTAAAAAAAAATTATAGAACTATATTTTATAGTAGCCTTAAAGTGCGTGTCAAGTATGAGACAAAAGTATGTAAAGAATTTAGTGGGACGGAGGTAGCAGGAGTCTAGGACTAATGGTCCCTTCAAGTTTAACATACTATCATATATTAGAGCTCTCCTTCTGTGTCTTCTTGATTACTTATGTATTCCCTTGTAATTTTCATTCTGATATAAATATGTATTGTTTTCGTGCATTTGTATAGAATACTCAATCAATCAAGTTTTTTTTTCTCTCTGCTAGCTCTACCATTCTAGCTTCAATCAGATTAATTAGCTTAACAAATGGATTTGTTTCTCTCGCTCCGATATTTTAATTAACATTTTCATTTTTTCTTAATCATTGTCTCGCCATCTTCTCGATTATTTTACAAGATTTGCGTCTACATTTCTTTCATCTCTAAATATTTATTATCGAGTTTAATAATTTCAAGATTGAGATTGTCCACAAGGTAATAGGTGAAGCTGCCAGCATGATCTATCTAGCTAGCTTTGGTACGTTATGGAATTTTATTCAAGTTTTCGCAAGAAGTTTAAACACCGATATTATAAAAAAAATACCAGACATATATTTAAGCGCCAGTAGCTAGCTGGTTAGGTCATGCTCGGACAGCTTCACTCGTTCCCGGTTGGAGGACGGAGCACCCAAAGGCCAGGAGATGCGATTGAGGTAAACCACAAACAGAATAATTACTGTTTGTTTCAGTCTTTATACAACACCTAATATCCGACGAAACTGTAATTTCTGAAATAGTGCATGACTGCGCACTACATATATACATACATCTAAACTTAATTAGAGCTGCAGATGCTCTACTTGTATATACAGGCCTGGTACTTTGTACGCTGGTTCAAGGGCAACAAGGCAGGATAAGGTTAGGAGGGCAAATCACAAAATGTGCATTTGTATCAGAGTAACAGCAAAGGGGCAAGGTTTTCTTAATTTCTTGGGCCTGTCTAATTTATTTAAACACATCCCCATAAATAAATTTAAGATTAGATGGGCCGACTTGCCCAAAATAAATTCATATCCCACAACAACATTTGATTGGAAAATACGGTTAACAAGAATGAAAAATAAATTGTCTAATAAAAATGTATTAGAATTTCATCCCGATACTTTCTATCTTATCAATTTTCAATCTAATGTACAGAACTTTAGTCAAGATTATTGTCCCATTTTGCTACTATATTTAAGGAAATAAAACACTAGTTAACGTCTACCCTAAATATTTAAAGGCCCAAAAAAAAGCCCTTGAAAAGTACACATGCATGTAATCATATGGACTTATAAATTATAAAGAGCCTCGACGGTAGTCTGGCCCAACTTCTAACTCAATGGTCTGTTGGTTTTAAAATTAAGTGCAAGTAGACTGGGCCAAGTTTTTAGCTGGATATTTATATATAATTATATGAAACGAGCACGTGATCACATGCACAGTTTGAATGTAGCGAAAGTGCATAATGTACCGCCAAATGACTCGCTAATCTTTTAGTTCGAACTTGGTATATATCCTTGTGTATCTAATAATAAGTTAAATGTTCAGCAAGTATATCAACTTGACTGCTAAATTTTTTAATACCTGATCGGAGAAATTTGCCAAAATAGTATGTAGACAGTGAGCTAGAAAAATGATAGTCTCCTATTTAAAATTAAGATTATAGACCTTAATTCTCATTTTTGGTTTTAACTTATAAATTTTACGAGTGGGATATACGATACATTTCCGATATATTTTTGGCCATCAGATAACTAAAATTGACAGGGAGAACAAATCTGAATAGCTGATCAAGGTACTTTTGAGTGGAGGGAAAACTTAAATTATGAAATATTGACATGTACCAAGCATCAAATAATAATAATTTAAGGCGCTCATTTTGTTTCAGTATGAGGCACATGAGAAACAGTAGCTTTGAATTGTACATATACATCATGCAATTTAATAAAGGACAGAGGGAAGTGGCATATTGGCATGTGAAATGAGAATGTAAGCGATGTGAAGCCCATTGTTTTTGGCAGTAGCTTCACCCCTAGGCTACATTTCCCGAGCATAGTGGGTTTACACTACTAAAGGCCCCCCGTGGTCAGAAACTCGATTAATTATTCCAATATAATGGGAATAGTAAGTTTTTATTCTCATTTATTAACTCAAATTTTCCAAATATTGATAAATTCTGTCAGTAGAACGAGATTCACCAATTCTGTAAATACCAAATACCATACCCTAATACCCGTGATTACACATTTCGGAAAATCAAAATTATTCAACTGATGTGCCGATTTATAATTTATTAGATATTTTTTGACAAATTGAATGCTTTATCTATAATTTATCAGTGATTTAGTAAATCGGTCAAATTTATTTACCAATTTATCAAAAATTTATTGACAGTCTTCAAAAATCAATCAATTTAGATAAGAGATGTTATATTATAAGCATGATTGTTCTATCATTTTAACACTTTTCTACGTCTGTCGCTGCACACATTTTTGAAATGGACACAAAATATGAAATATACAAGTAAATCTCACTTGTGAAAAGAGGACGAGAAAATTCTTAAAGCAAAAAACGGGAGTCATTCTGCAATTTTGAGCATGTTGCAGGAGAGATTTGGTCAAGTCTCACTCATTCCTCTCCTTTCTAAAATAGCAGAGCTTCCATACCATAGGTAATGGTACCCAATGGCACCAACTTTTTTTTCACTGTTCAATTTTAAAAATAAATTCGAAAATTATATTCCTTCTACGTTCTTTACGTGTCTGTAAATATGACCAATAATATGATTAGAAGAATAATTAAGATATACTCCCTCCGTCCCCATCAATTGTTATCATTTCTGGCATAATGTTCGACACGCATTTTAAGATAAATAGAAAGTATAGTTCTATAACTTTTTTTAAAAAATTTCTTTTTTTGAATAAAAATAGAATGTTTAAAATTTTATTCAGAAAAATAAAATTTTTAAAAAAAGTTAAAAAACTTTATTTTCTCTTCATCTTAAAATGTGTCGGACACTCTCCCCGAAATGATAACAATTGGAAGTGACGGATAGATAACTAAATTTGTTACTAGTATTTATTATGAACGCTTATAAACACGTATAAAAAAATCGTTTTTGATAATATTCGAATCCTCAAATTTTTGTAAGCTATATCCAAAAATATATTACCTAAACTTTTAAATTTTTTAATGTGTGAATGTGCAGATATATTTAAGTAATTATTAGACTAAAATAAAGCGTTTTCTTAATCATGCGACCACTTTCGGCCCTAAAATATTATATACAAAAATTTAAACTTTGATAGATTGCCTTTATTTGTATTCAGTAGGGTGTGTCGTTTTTGCTATTCCCTAAAACAAATATGAAATTAAAATGCAAGTAAATATAACTTGAATGAATTTAGGGTATCATATGAAACAAATTTAGAGGATCATATTTCACGTGAAGGGATTGGACTGTAAATCGAATGTCATTACTGTGTATCATGTGGAATAATAATTTAATTATATATAGCTGGATAAGTTTGTCATGTGAATAGTACCTGATTGGCTATTTCAATTATTTAATATAATTTTTGATCTATGCAAGATTCTAACTACATGTTTGTGTTTCACATCACATGTGTTATGTGCCCCTCTGACTGTCTAGGTTTTTTTTATCATTTATGATAAAAAGATAATAAATTAACAAATAATGGGCTAAATAATAATTTTATTTTATACTATCACTTCGGTGAGATATACACGTTTTTTTTTTTTGGAAAAGAAAGTACTTGCATTAATTCAAATCAGTAGTAATAACGTCCAAAAGGAAATCAGGATACAACCTTAAAAATCCCCTACGAAACACGGATTCACTTTAATATTTAAAAAATTTATTTATTTTGCCATCTTATAATTTAAAAATATTTATATAAATATATAATAATTATAAATTTATAATAAAAATAATAGGATAACATGTGGTCAAAATTTTGTAGGATTAGTATACTATATCTAATAATTTAATAATTTAGTAGTTTAACGGATATATAACACTATTTATTTATTTTTTTAATAATAGGAGAAGCCGTGGTTGTAGTTTAGTAGGATAAGTAAACTATGTGTTTAGTGGTTTAATAATTCAGTAGTTCAGCGGATATATAACACTATTTATTTATTTATTTTAATTACCAAAATTAGGGATAACCGTTGAACCAAATTATACTTCATTCCGGTTATTATAGTATAGTATAGATAATACAACAACAACATGGGGGTTTAATAAGCAATTTAATTAATATGACGATTATACCCCTGTATTAATATACATTAATATCTATGTAACATTTATTTCACTCTCGTCATTTATTAAAAAATATTAATTGTTGTTTAATTAATATGTGTATACATACATTAATACATACATACATTAATATATACATACATGCAGCAATCCATGAAGGGCTCTCTTAGATAGAGGTCCGTAGAGAACCACTATTTAAAAAAATATAAATAAATAATTTATTTCATTTTTCATCATATATAGTTACAAATTTTAATTACCAAGTTAAAAAAGAAGTTGCACAATTTTTTATTTAAAAAATCATTGAAATTTGATGAAATAGTTTAAAGTGGTTCTGTAGTAAAATCACAGTAAACTCACACTTATCCAAAATTATTCCACAATATAATCAAATTTAAAATCAAACATTTTTTACAAATTTCAGTTATTAAACATTTTATTATATTTAAATATAATTATTATTCTACATTAGCAACGAATTTGATGAAATTCTATAATAGAATCAAGGATTCCCTATGGTTCTTTATATAAGAGGGTTCTCTCTTGAAGAAAGGCCTACATATATATAATAAATATATACATATACTGGGATACACCAGCTGCAATATTACATTGCGGGCTGCCGCAATGTTTCATTGCGGCGGGTGAGTGCACCTGCAATGAAACAATGCGGCTGCTGTATCCTATCCAACGATGGTTGGGGATCAGTTCTCATACATATAACATACATACATACATTTATACATACATACATACATATATATACATAAATACCTACATACATATATACATGCATGCATGCATACATGACATACATACACACACAGACACATACACACACATACACATGTACACACATAGATACATACTCATATATTCTTATTAGTCATCAATTTAACATCTTCTTCTAACAAAATTAAATGGTCAAATATTATATTAAAGTATATGAAATAAAAATAAAACAAACTATTTATGCACATATTGTAACGCCCTCAATCTCGGAATTAGGAAATGAGGACTCACACACCAATAAACTAATACCATAATAGCAGAAATATAATAAACCCCGATACTAACAGGATCTAAACATGATAAATTATGAAACAATATTACATCTACCAACCAGAATATAATTATTACAACCCAAAATATAAATAAATTCAATTTATTCGATTCCGACTTGGAATCGATAGATATTTCAAAAGTATCTGATTCAACTATTACACTTCCCATCATCGCTTGCTCACACAACATCTACCTGATCTGGCATCTGAAATCCCTCAACACGGTAGGGACCGCCATGAACGCTCTTTCGAGCGGTGCGCCTAAGTCTGACCATCTTCTCGCTTAACAGCCATGGTTAGATCAAAGCAAATAAATGAGTAAAGACGCTCAGCAAGTAACTATATAGCATTTCTAAATATCAACATTAACAACATTAACTGAGGCATTCTATTTATGGATAAAACTGAACTAGGTGGCAATATTCTTTTAACGGCTAGGTAAAGGTTTTGAAAAAGGTTCCGGGCTTTCAAGCTTCAAAGTTTGGGAGAAAACTGATATTAATCACAAATCAACAACAGGGCTCTCAAGGAGTTTCTCCTTTCAAAGGAAGCAATCATTCAGGCTTCGAGAATCAATAACAACGTAAAGTGATAGGGTTCTCAGTCAAATTTCATTACTTTAGATAAGATAAAACTCATTCTGTTTATTTCAAGTAATTAAGCAAGTTGCTTTATCAAAGATATGCATTACCTTTTTTATAAAATATTAAAGAACCCTTGATTGGAATATCGATCTTTTAAATATAATACGGGTGCTCAGCCCATACTGACCTCCATCCGGTCATTAAGGTACCTATGACATTATTTCAGCCTTATAGTGGACTAACCCCGCTAGCCTCTTATATGACCGGACTAGTCCCACTAGCCTCTTACGTCTTTACCCAATATTCAAGAATTCATTTGGAAAACCCTTGTGATGGAATACAAGAAAGTTTATCTAAATTTAGTTTTAACATTACTGATAAATGAAATCATTTAGACTCTTTCAAGTCGAAAGTCATTCTTAAGTCCAATTTAAAAATTCAAGAAAAGTGAACAAATCGAAAGTAAACGGGGATCACAAGTTAAAGGAATTGATTGAACGTTGAACAAGTGTATAAGTTCGCAATAAGGATAGTTCCAAAGAACGATATGTAACAAGGTATAAGAAATAACGGGAAATCTTGGTTAACAAGATATAACATGTGAAAAGTTCATAAAGCTCTCTTTGGGATCAAGGAATCATAAATTAACAAGGTACAGGGATATGGTAATAAGTTCTAGAAATAAGGGGTTACTATTATGGATCGTCATATGGATTTATAACGAGCTTATTTCAGGGAACGATATTAGGGTTTCTCAAGAATCGATAAAAAGTATTATAAGGAACTTTCATTCTATCATGGCAATAATATCCTCTCTATAACAATTTATAATAGAAGGCAGAGTTACTTGCCTCAAAAATCTTTCCTGCTTTACGGAACTGTTGCAATCCGTGTTTATGGTAAGTAGGGTCATTGCATATATATTATTTTCATAAACATGTTTATATATGCTGTGTGTGTGTAGTGGACCCCAAACTTCTGACCCGGGTTTGGAGGTTGCCACATTCAACCTCATCACATTCGTATCACCTGGTTGAAGGAGCGAGTAATGACGTCATAAAATAGGAAAAGGTGCAAGAACGTGAATATAATAAGTGCGTAAAGCGTAAGATAATACTACTCACAAGCATCTCCATTGAAACTCAGGCGAACTCTCTCAACATCATACAAATAGAAGAAGATGTCATTAGCCTTTTTGTCATTGCTTTTCCTCCTCCTTCTGGAGAATCCAGGCAAGTCATTGCACGAATGGACAACCAGGTAATAGAAACCCTTAACACCTCGACGGAGGCTAAAGAATTAAGCAATCTTTTTCGCTGAGTTTCTGCTCATTGGGCGCGGTCGCGCCGTCCTCCTGAATAAAATTCTGATTTCTTTTCTTCTCCTTGTTGATTTGAGCTGGTCTTTTCACGAGCCTTTATTCCAACACCATCCAAACACCAAATTAGCATCAAATCAATGCTAATTCACCTGAATTCCGGATTAATGCCTGAAATACAAAAATACTAGAAAAACACGTAAAAACACCAACAACTTGAGTACAAATACATCAATTCAAAGCTTAATAGAGCGTTTTAAAGTGTCATAAATGCCACTCAACAGGTGGCAGGTCAGCAGATGTTAAGCCCGATCTGTGTAGTGGAAGATTGTTAGGAGTTGTCCCACATCATTTGTGGGAGGGGCAGATTGCTAGCATATAAGCAGCCAATTAACTTCATTAGTATTAGGCCTTTTGGGATGTGCTCAAAATAAAAATCGTGTGAGCTTGGCCCAAAGCGGACAATATCATACTAATGTGGAGTTAGGCTTGCTTAGCAAGCCCGACATTCTTTTCTCTCCATAAAAAAATATTATGTAACATGGTGTAAGTGCTTTGAGATTTAGTACATGTTTGGCGTTTCCGTTAAGTTAACTTAAATGGGCTTAAGCCCATATCTACTTACTCTGGACCTTTTGGACGATAACTTAATAGTAACTACTTTATATGGGATAAGCCCATAAGTAAAAAGTATGTGACCCGGTACTTTTCTTTCTTCACTTATCCATTCTCTAACCCTGAGCGCCTCTTTCTCACTTATCTCCCATCTCTTATCTCTGTTTATTTAGCGCTCAAATCCCGTCTGATCTCTCTACACTTCCTACTTCGAATCTCGTCAAGGTATTTACCCTCTCCTTTAGTCTGTATGTGTGTGTAATTTTCAGTTTTGTTAAAAATAGAAAATCTGATTGTTTATTAGTCCGGTATATATCAATGGTTTGTGTAGCTGTCAAGGGCACAATAGAAGACACGGCGACGGGATCAACCATCAGGTGCAGCTCCTCCAGTATGTGTGACTCCTTCTATATCATTTGCTGCCAAGTGGGGAAATGAAGAATATGATTTATTTGTGAGGCTATGTTATGGTGAGGTTGTTAAAGGCAACAGGCCTAACACCATTTTGAATAAAGGTGGTTGAAACGCTGTGTACCAGCAATTTGTTTCTCTTTCAGGAAAGGATCCCGTTTGGGATTTAAGAAAACTAAAGAATCATTAGGATGCGATCATAGAAGATTACAAAAATTTTAGAAAATTGAAGTTTTGGAAAACTGGATTGGGATGGAACGAGTTGAAAAAATAATTTGAAGCATCTGATGAATGGTGGAAGAAGAAAATTAAGGTACATCTTTTACAATTCAAATAGAAAAATTTAAATCAGTGATGAATTTTGGTTGTATTTGATATTTCAGAGTTTTCTCAATTGCTTTAGCCTTTTAATGAATCATTAGATAGACAAATTAGTGATGTGATGAAATGTATTGTTTGTCATTTCCTTTTCATTTTCAGGCATTCTATTATTTCATTCCATGTACTTTCACAGTTTGTATGTTAAAACTTTGTATGGTTAAAACTTTGTGCAAGATCTGATTACTTGACAGGAATTGACTTGAAAGGCATGTGGAAATAATTGATGACGGAGGAAATGGTTTTGAATAATTGTAATACATAATTTGTCTAATGGTTTTAGCATTTCTACATGTTAAATATAATTTATTTGCCTGTTTTTAGCAACATGAATATGAGAATAATTTGATATGTCTAGGACGATGCATAACCTCTTTTTGGAAGTTGTTCTGGTAAAAATGTATCATTTATATCAGGTAAATGCTTATGAGTTGTGAGGGTACATACAATTCATTATATGACTTGCTCAATAACTCGAAATCAACCAAAGTGATTAGCCCAATTCGACAGCTTGTGTAAAGTCATTATCGAGTTCATACCTACTGATCAAACTGAACTAATACTTATTTTTGCCTTCATGATAGTGTCATCCCTGTATTGTTATATATTTCATCTTTGTTTTCTTACAAATTCAGCAAATTACTTACTTGTTTTTGTAATTGCTTACTTGTTAATTCTCGCAGGGGAATAAATTTTTTAGCAAATTCATAAATAAAGATAAGACGTATTTCGTAAACTACTATGATACCTTATTTGGTGATGTCATTGCAACTGGTGAACGGGCAAAAACAGTGAATAATTACTCTGCGATGAATTTAGAGGAGGGTGAAGATGTTCCAGAATTAGGAGAAGACGATAGGAATAAAGGCAGCGGTGACAGTGATGATAACAATTATGAAACACCACAACCACCATCGTAAAATATATTTCTTACAAATTCTTTTAAATCTGGTTCGAGCAGTGGCCAAAAAAGAAAGAAATCTGGAGCAGAGTTCGTTCGGGAAGGGCTTGATGGTTTAGTAGCAACCATGTCTTGTAATAGTACCGCTGTAACATGTAAATGAAGACCGCACATTGGAGGAAGCAATCACCATACTTGACGTTATGCCATAAGTTGATGCTGGTAGTGACTTGTATATTTTTGCTTAGCGGTACATTCTAAACCTTGGAAATAGGACGGTTTTTTTAAAGACGCACAACAACGAGCTCTGATATGGCCAATTACAGTATAACTTCAAGCACATTAAAGGTCCAGGAGAGCGAAAGCTACGAATCTATTTTCAGATTTTACAGATTATTCCTCCGATAGGAAGTGAAAGCTACCTTTACTGGTTGTAATTTTATGTTGAGTGATTTGTTCACTACACTATAGTGCTTGTGTCAAGTTGAGTGTATTATTGTAACATGCCTGTAAAACAATAGTCGACTATTTTAGTGACTGACTTTTACAGGATAAGGATTTTCAAATCTTCTTTTTTAAAAGTAGTGTGATTTATCATGTTTGTACTTTATTAAAATGTGACTACTATATGTTAATTTGTAACTATCAATATGTACCGTGAATTGTTCAACTTTTATGTATAATTATTTCCTTTGATGTTCCTGTATGTTTATATATACTAGCTTCATTATTTTCATCTTCACATTCAGCATAAGCCATAAACTTACAAGCAAGTGTAGCCTCTCATATGGATCCATATGGTTATAACCCTTTTGGTTATAATAATTCTCAAGGCCAGACTTCTAATGCATTTGACCTTTTGCTAATACTGAAGGTGCGTCTTCTTTTAATAGAAATGTAGAGTCTTCTTATATATTTAATCATTTCCCTCAATATTCCTACAAAAATAATTTTTTATTGAGTCAAAAAGTGCATATCAATACGATTTTGAAATTTTAAATGAAACTGAGGAAGATGAGTCTAATTTGTTGGATTGTCAAACTGTTTGTTGTCCTACTGCTTACACATTTGGTGTATTATTATGAAAGTTTTGTGCACAAAGAGACGTGTCATGATTCAATTAGAATGAGAGGCAAATTAATTGTAAAATAATGAAAGGGAATGAAATTCGTTGTTATCAAGATTTTCGTATGTCTAAAGATACTTTTGTAAGTCTTTTCGAATATTAGTAGATCGTTATGGATTGGTTCCCACACTAGGCATGTCTGAATATGAGGAAATAGGGATATTCCTAATGACTGCTGCTAATGGGTGTGGAAATCGTTTAATGCAAAAAATGTGAATCACTCTGGTGAGACTATTAGTCGACATTTACATTCTATTCTACAAGTTGTCTGCAGACTGGAAAGTGATTACATTAAACCGGCTTCAAATTATAATACTGGATGTGGTTATCATCTATATGATATTATCCATATTTTGAAGTAAAAGTGTATATATATATATATATATTTATTTATATCCAAATATTTTATGAAGTTAGTTGATAAAAAATAATATTATTTAAATATTAATTACAGGATGCTATTGGAGTTATTGATGGTACTAATATTAAATGGAGAGTAAAAGAAACAGAGCGTACACCCTCTTTTGGTCGAAATGGATACGCCACTCAAAATATTCTAGCAATCTGTGATTTTAACTTGTGTTTTACTTTTGCTTGGACGAGGTGGGAAGGTGGAGCACACGATAGTCGTATTTTAAATGAGGCTACAACTCAGTCAAATCTGAATTTTCCACATCCAAATAGAAAAAAAATCTATCTTGTAGATGCACGTTATGCACACAAAAAATGATACATGGCTCCGTACAAAGGATCGGGCATTAGATATCAACTTGCAGATTTTCGTCGGGGTGACGGCTGTGAACGTGTACCACGAAATCCTAAATAAAAATTTAATCATCTTCATTCATCTTATAGAATGATTATTGAGCGAACATTAGGGGTGTGGAAAGCTAGAGTTGATATTTTAGCAAATATGCCAATGTATAAGATAGATACGCAAACTGATATCGTTTTGTCTGCAATAGCGATTCATAACTACGTTAAAAAATTAAATTGTAGTGGCAGTGCATTTCGCACAACCGAAAGAGAAAGTTAAATTCCGCCGGATTCTACTACAACAACTAATGAGAGTCGAGAGACCGAGATAGATGAAACTGACAATGACGGTAGTTGAATTGCGTTGCGTGATAGTATTGCTAGTAGTATTCATAATAGAGCATAGATGTTGTAATTTCTCAATATATTCGTTTGGGCATTGTAATAATTAAATAAAAAATCATTTTAATTAAATTATATATTTATAAACTTAATAAATTATTATAAAAAATTTTAAAAAAATATAACTTATAAGTTACTTTACCAAACGCCCCACTTTACTTATAAATGAAATATCCAAACACCAAAATTAACTTATTTGTTAAAAACTATTTATTATATATATATATGTCATTTGTTGCACTTAAGTTATAGATTACTTATTTTAAGATTTTTCAAACGGGTTTTAGTTTGCAATTGGATGATGTATCCCTCTTGTTTACTGGAATTAAAATAAATGGTGGGAAAAATCCTTTTGAAAATGACTTTCTGTTGGGTACAAGGAAACACGAAATAATTATAAAAATGGAGAACAGCAAGATAATGAGAAAGGTTCATTGACTGGTGCATGGGAGATCTATATCACACACTTATAGTAATAATAAAATGTATAGGAAGTTAAAATAAGCAAACAGGACTCACAGGTGAGGAATTAAGAAACAGTGTTCAAGGCAGTACAGCTACTCGACCCAATGGAGGAATCAAAAAACCTAGCACTTGATGATTGATTTAGCATTCCCATATTAACTTTAAGCCAATCAACGTATTCCTGCAATATTATACTGCTCAATTATCAGTTCAATTTAACTTGTGATTTATATAAAAAAAATATCAAATGCATGTATCAAGTTTTGTATGCATATCCCCTTCGCAGATCTTACATGTTATCACCAGTTTATGTATATATTTACTCCTGTTACGCAGCTAAATTAAATAACTAATCCTGCTCACTTGTCTAGCTTTGATACTCTCCTTCTATATATTGAATGTGTCGACATGTTGGTTAAGAAAACAAATCATTAATCAACTTCTGCATAAAGATTGCATACCGGCTAATTTTCACATACAGGAAAAGTGGAAATTTATGACCGACCTCGATCCAGGTTTAACCGCCCGTAAACAGTTTTGACATCTTTTCCGAATGAAAAATCTCATTTCTGACTAAAATTGATGATTAAAAATATGCGATTTTCTTGTAGTTTCTGTTAATTTCGTTATATTATAAAAACTTGCGGTTTGCGTTCCTCGATTTTTCTTCTAATGTAATTCCGTTTATACTAGGGCATAGGAATCAGGAGACCTAATGCGAGCAATGAAACCCAAGAAGAAAAAGGGTAAAAGTAAAAAAGTAAAAAAGTAAAAAGGGTGTGAGCAGATTAGACAAGACATGTGAAAGAAATGTGAGGCTCAAATGAATCATCATATGTTTTTTTTAAGAGGTCAAAAAGCATTCGAAGAGAATTATAATAACAGACTTGCAGTGCTGCTGGACTGCGAAGAAAGAAATATAGTATCCCTTTTAGTTTCTATATATAGCAAAACCACCTATTAAGAACACATTAAAACGAATATTTTAATCTATTTATAAAAGCTATATAATATATTAATTTCATTGTGATCCAATAATGTAATTTCATTTATCGAAATTCTGCTGGATATAAACATAAAAATAAACATAAATGAGGGTGTAAATGTAATATTTGAAGACATCGCCCATGGAGTTAGCAGCCTTCGTTGCATCCAACTTTTCTCTGGAACCCACTCGTCAAAATTGCATGCACATCTGCTAGCTGTTACTTTACGCTCCACTTAGTTTGATAAAATTAAAAAGATCAAGTATATATCTCATTACTTCTTTAATATGTATAATTTGCCATACCATAATTAAACTACGAAATTAAAAAAAAATCAGTCACTTAATCCGATGCTGGATAGACGCATACACACGCTCTCAATTATGAAATGAATTGAATATTAGCAATACATGTGTTCCTGTTATAATGTTGACGTGCACTTTCACTTGGCCACACCAAGTATCAGTCACTTGAAATGATTTATAAGAATATTCAATTAATTATTTTTTTGGAAATATTTTGGAGGTGAGTGTGGGGTGTAGTTTGATTATCTGTTTAAAAAAAGTTGCAACATTATTTTGGTCGAATATAAATTATGTATCATAAATAAAATGAGTGTATTTTATATTTTTGTGTTTGACCTCCTCTTTTTCTCTTTTCTTTGATTTTTATCCTTTTTTTAAGACGAGTCCTCTTAGGAAATATGGGGAGAGGTAGACATGTGTCTCAACTAAGACTATGATAGACAAGGATGAGTTAGGGAGACATGTCTATTTTTTGAAATTTCAAGGGTGACTAAGGCAAAGCCGCTGACAAGAGGAATGCGTGATTTCGGTAGCCAAAGAAGAGGCTATAAACCTTAGTCCGGCTCCGTCACTTTTTTGGTATAGTTGAATGAAAAATTCATTTATTTGGTATACCTGTTGAGAATTTTCCATTTTTGGGAAAAACCAACTAACCCCCAGAACAAGTGGCGTTCTGGGGTCATTTTAATTTTTTTTTTCTTTTTTTCCCGTGATGAATTTGTGTTAGTGTGTTTTTGAACAAAATAAAACAAGGTGAAGGACTGTTTTTGGACTCCGATATTAAATAAATGGTAAATGTTTTCATTAAATTTTTTTTTGTTGGCTTGTAATGTAAACCTAATTATGTGTGTATTTTTTAATTTAAATAAAAAACCGTCTAAATATGAAATTTGTAGCTCCAAAAAGGGTGTCGTGAAATGTGAGTGTATATTTTTTAGGTGAGTGCATATTTTGGCACGTGCGTATGTAAATAACCGTAGTTTTTCGGGGTTCCAAATTTTTTTGTTGTGTTGTAATGTAAACCTATATTTTGAGAAAATTTTAATTTTGAATTAAAAAATTATATGACCAACACTTCTGTAGCTTCGAAAATGGTGTCTTGAGCGGCGAGTGCGTAATTGTCACGTGAGGGCAAATTTGTGCACGGCATATTTAAATAACCGGAAATTTGTTTAGGGCCATTTTTCTATTGTTTTGTAGGTAGACATAAAATGAATGTGCATTGAGTATTGGAAACCAAAATATTATGATAGAACAAGTAAATAATGAAATGAAAAACAAGGAAACAGAACCATATTGTAAGTCATATGTCATAGCCTATTTGTATATTCGAGGATTCAACTCAACTCAAATAAGAATGTAATAAGTAAATAGTGGATCTACCGTCAAAAGAGATCTCACAGAGTAATATCTGTCAAAGGATTCAGAAACAAGGTTCATCTACAGACTTGAGGAATTAATTCACTGGAAGAAGTTCAAGAAATTGATCATGCCTCAGTGATATAAATCAAGAGTGTGGATTTAATCAAGTGACAGAGATCTCGTCAGAGTATCATTAATTACAAGGATTTAATCTGAAGAAAATCAAAGTGTCAAAGTCAAGACATGAAGAAACGTCACGGAAGTTAGTCACTTATGAACCAGACAGTACATCGAGTGTCAACATTGAAGTGGTGGAATTGATTCATATATTTCAGTGATTTTCAGAAGATTTTCAGAAGAATGGTTGCTGCTCAAGATTAGTATTAATTCTCTATTAATTAATTAAGTCATATAATTTAATTAAGAAAATAAATTATATCTGCAAAGATTAATTTATTGATTAATTGAATTAATTGATCAATTAATTCTGAATTAATATTAAGGTTTTTTAGAATTTTAATTGGATTAAAATATGCATTAAATCAGCAAGACAATTGAAAATGAACTAGCATGACAATCAGGATTGTCATACCGATTGTCATGCTAGGCCATTTTCAATAGTCTCGCCGAATGTCCTAGCAGCTAAGAGGATTGTCTTGCTAGTTCATTCTGATAGTCTTGCTAGTTCATTTGATTGTCATACCGAAAGTCTTGCTGAGCTCAGGATTGTCATTCCAGTTCAATTCAATCCTGTTGAATGAATTAAAAAGAAAAAGAAGCAGCAGAAAGCATATATCATCCAATACACAAGTCAACAAAAAGAGAACACAGAAGCCGCAACAAATATTTCATTTTTCATCTGCTTAATTCAAGATCTAATTTCTAGTTTGTAAAGTTAAATCCAAACCACTAGAAATCTTTATCTTGTTCTTGTGTAACAATCTAGCGGATCAAAATCCCTAGAACTTAATCTCAAATCGCGTTTAGCATTTGATTCTAATTATTGCAAAAATTGAAAAAGTTCATGTCGAATTTATTCTAAATTTGTGATAATTAATTTGAGATTAATTCCTTGTAATCGATACAGTTGTTGTAACACCTTTCAAGTTTAATAATATTTTTATTTAACTTGAATTTTGTTTCATTTTTTTATTCCGCACTAAATTCGATTATTCGGTGTAGTTTGTATTCAACCCCCCTTCTACAAATACATTGGGACCTAACAATTGGTATCAGAGCCTTCTGATTAACGAACAAATCAAGATCCTAGACTTTTGTGATTTTTCAACTCCTTGAATTTTTATTTATTCAAAAATTCATAATGACTTCACAAAAAGTTGGAACTGTTAAAATTCCACAATTTGATAAAGAGAATTATATTATGTGGAAGAAGAAGATGCTCTTGTTTTTACAAGTGGCAAATCCCAAATATTCAAACTTGTTAAAGAAGGGGATAAAAACTCCGATGGTTATTGAACCGGAGGTGATAGTAGATGATGTTGTGATCACCAAAGCCAGAACCTATCCTAAAGATCCTGAAGATTTTACTCATGATGAAAAGGAAGAAGCCTCCTTGGATGCCAGCCTTCAATTAATTTTAATTGATTCCCTTGATCCCTTGATGAACAGACATGTGATGAACTGTAAAAATTCCAAACACATGTGGGAAACTATTGAGGTGATTAATGAAGGCACAGAGGAAGTTAGGGAGAACAAGTTGGAGATCCTAACCTCTGAGTATGAATATTTTAAATCAAATCCAGGAGAAGGAATTACTGAAGTGTTTGAGAGGTACAATGCGTTGATCAACAACCTGAACATAAATGGGAAATATTATTCAATCAGGGAGGTCAACAAAAAGTTCCTTTTAACACTGCCAACTCATCTTGAACATAGAATCACTGTCATTAGAGAAGCTAGAGATCTGAGTGAGATTTCTTTGGATAGACTCTATGGTGTGTTGAAAACCTATGAGTTGGAGCAGATTCAGCAAAAAGAAGTCTACAGGAAAGATAGAATGGTCAGCACATCTACTGCACTTGTAGCTGAATGTCAACAACAACAACAATCTCAACAATCGGAGAGAATGGTACAGTTTTCCAAGGCTGAGGAAAATATGTTAGTAGCAGAATATGATCCTCCTACTACAAATCAATCCAGTGATGATTTTTATTCCTTGGAAGAGCTGGAGCAATTGGAAGATGAGTCAATGGCCCAAATTGTCAAGAAATTCTCCAATGTCAGATTCAAGAGAAATCCCAAGTTCAAGTACAAGTCTAACTACAACAAATTCCAGAAAGGTGGATCTTCATCCTCTAACACCAGCAGTGGTGGATACAAAACAGGGATGGTTGATCGGAGCACCATTAGATGCTATAACTGCAATGAGTTGGGACACTTTGCCACAGAATGTAGGAAGCCAATACAAGTAAGAAAGAACTCTGAAAGGGCTTATCTGGCAAAGGGAAGAAGCTGGGATGATACTGACAGTGAAGATGAGATGAAGGAAATCTTGCTCTTATGGCTATTGATGGAAAAGCTTCATCGTCAAGAATAGAGGTAAAACTTTCTGATGCTGAAATGGTTTATCATCTAAGAGGTAACTTAGATTGTGCACGTCGTGATAATGAACTGTTAAGTTTACAGATCACAGACCTTGAGAATGAGGTCAATGAATTAAGACTTGTGCACATTAATCAAGACAAATTAAAAGAACAAGTATCTTTTCTAGAGAATAGAGTTGACTGCTATAGAAAACTCGAAACTATGCTCAAAGACAAGATCACCGGTCTTGAGACTAAGGTTAGAGCATACTTCAATTCTTGTTCGAAGGCTAAAGAGTTCTACAGTAAGCAATCTGTTAATCAAACATCTGGAATAGGTTATGATTACAATGTTGCTATTGGAGAATTAGGCATAAACTCCCCTCCTCGTGTTTGTGCTAAAGGAGGGAAGTACCACATGTGCTTAAGGGTGTTGATGAACCCCTCTATAAACCATCAATTGCTGAACCATTTGATGCGACCTCCTCTGTTATTCAAGAAGTGCTGAAGATCATGCTAATGAGAAGGTTGTTTGCAAGTCAAGTGTGTCGAAAGTTCCAGTCAAAGTTGTGAAAGCAATTGAGACTAACTCAGACACATGAGTTGGATAACGAAAATGCCATGTCTACCATGCATAAATTGCCTGCTATTAATCACTCTCATAAAACATGTGGTGTTTCTAATTGTATGTCTTGTGCTTTTAATATGATGTATGCTTATTTTAATGGTAAGCATGTTTCTAATGATAAGACTACTCCTCGTCAGCATGTGAATAACAAGAAGCATGATAGGTCTAAGACTGCTAGTCCTTCTAAGGCTAAAAAGGAGACATTTGTACCTAAGCTTAAACAGAAATTGGTTAAGGCTGTTTACAAGGTCAAATGTTCAGTCATTGAGAAAGTTGAGACAATTAAAATTAAAAATGTTGTTTTTCCTGACAAAGGACAGTTCTACAAGTATGCCGGGCCCAACCAAGTTTGGGTTCCGAAGAAGGTCTAATCCATTTGTAGTGCAGGGCATTAAAATAGGTGAAACCGGAAGTGTGGATTCTTGACAGTGGATCATCAAGACATATGACCGGAGATAGAGCCCTGCTATCAAATGTGGATTGAGAAAGCTGGCCCCCTGGTTACCTTTGGAGATAACAGCAAAGGTTTATCTGAGGGATATGGCTGTTTGCAAGCTGGATATGTTATCAGTGAAATTTTGTATATTGTGCTAGGTTATTATCAGGAAGCAGTATCTAACATTTAGCACCAGTGACGAGACTTGAGAATATTACGACATATCAGGCACCTGATGCACATTACCCTTGGAATTGGACTCTAGTAAGATGTGTACAAGTGTACTCCTGGTTGGTGAGTCAAAAGAGGAAGTCAATGCACCTCAGTTCATGGACTTTACAGTTGCAGATCTATTGGACTATGCAATCTCTTCTTCACAATCTCACTTCAGGTTGGTATGAACTAGTGTACTGCTCAATCAATCGTCATATTTATAACTCTCTAATCACTAGGCACAAACATATTGTTTTATATGTGTAGTGACTTTTAGGAGAAAATCAAACTTCTTTCTACATTAGTGATTTCTTATTTCATGTAAAATCCTTTGAAATCACTATTGTACATCATTTTCTCTCTATTACCATATATTCAGTGTTACAGGTTCAGTCTCCAATGGCTTTCTTTCATTGACAGTCATGAGGTTGAAAACCCACAACATCTATCCCAGACTGTAAAGACAAACACAGAAACAGAACCAACCAACACTCTCTTACCACTAAATGTAGTATGAATGAGCGTGAGGGAGATAGTGCCTTAGTGCACCACATAAGGAAGGTTCTGTAGTCAACCCAGTAGTTCTGTCTCCTACAAAGATGAGTAGTATTTAAACCGAGACAAATGCTAGCCCCCATACATCTTCTCAAAAAGATGTAATGGCTGAAAAGGCACAAAAACAGTTACTAGATTCATTCTCTCAACAGGGTGCGTCTATTGAATTTTTCCTGCTGGCCAAGGCATCCGATGTAGTGTCACCACTTCAAACATAAACAATTCTTGATGCACAAGGAGAGGTTACACACACAAAGGATGAGTTGACGGAAACAAGAGTTTCGACCATTTTAAGGTCAGATTCGATTGTTTAAGGTTCGTTAGTGGACCAATTGCCTTTACAGGTGTTAGGAGAGGATACTGATCCAAAAGCCATATGTCAGTGGTCAGTGTCTACCTCCCCAGGCTTAAATTCCCTGGATGCATCTGCGGATAGTGGATCTGACATAGGTGCAGATCGGCAACTTGTTGACAATGATTCAGATATTACCTGATGAGTCACAAGGAAATGTCTTCACAGATATTAGAAGGGAACTTTGATCTTTATGCTAAATTCGTTGGATCATTGTTTACCTTCCCAGAATTCAAATCAGGAACCCTAAAAGGGATACTAGCAACTTGTAGATTATGACTCAGATTCATCTGACGAGTTTAACAAGGATGGGGATTTGCGAACTCCCATTGCACCACCTGTGACCTCCTTAAGGACGGCTAAGGTGATTTTCCTTGCAGGTACAGCTGAATGTTGGAGCTATGAGAGGAGTGATACACTTGTTAGAATGAGTGTAAACACGAGTGGAGAGAAGAGTGAGACACATGTGAGGTACACTAAACAGAATCACACACTCACAGTGAGGAAGAAAGAGAAACTTCTTGTTATTTCTTTTTCAACCAAGTGAAATATGAGAACTCCTTCAGACGACGGCATACATTCCTTCTTTAAGGGGGAGATAAAAGCTTAAGTAATAGTTTGGAGGATTCCTCAACTAAGGGGGAGAAATAGCAGGGAGGAAGAAAAAGATCAAACATGTACACTACACCACACCATTGTTGTTTGTAACTACGGATCCTATTGTACGGGAGAGGTGGTAAACACAAGGTGATTTTCTAGTAAGGGAAGAAGTTGTTTTCGAAAGGGGAGTACCATTGGCTTTTATCTGCGGATCCTATTGTACGGGAGAGGTGGTAAACGAAGGTGATCTTCTTTAATCAGTTGATTCTCAAAGGGGGAGAAGCAAGAGAGATATGGGCTTCTCAACAGGAAATATGGTTGTACAAATGAAGATGGAACTACTTGAAGATATGTTCAGTCTAGAGGAACATCTACTTGGAATCTGGAAAATGTTAAATCTAGTCCAGAACTTTTCTACTATTTACTTTGCATTTCTTTTTATATCTTTTTCTTATTTGTTAGTTGAGTTATCCTCTAGGTATTTGTGTGTTATTGTCTAACAAACAAATAGGGGGAGATTGTAAGTCATATGTCATAGCCTATTTATATATTCGAGGATTCAACTCAACTCAAATAAGAATGTAATAAGTAAATAGTGGATCTACCGTCAAAAGAGATCTCACAGAATAATATCTGTCAAAGGATTCAGAAACAAGGTTCATCTACAGACTTGAGAAATTAATTCACTGGAAGAAGTTTAAGAAATTGATCATGCCTCAGTGATATAAATCAAGAGTGTGGATTTAATCAAGTGACAGAGATCTCGTCAGAGTATCATTAATTACAAGGATTTAATCTGAAGAAAATCAAAGTGTCAAAGTCAAGACATGAAGAAACGTCACGGAAGTTAGTCACTTATGAACCAGACAGTACATCGAGTGTCAACATTGAAGTGGTGGAATTGATTCATATATTTCAGTGATTTTCAGAAGATTTTCAGAAGAATGGTTGCTGCTCAAGATTAGTATTAATTCTCTATTAATTAATTAAGTCATATAATTTAATTAAGAAAATAAATTATATCTGCAAAGATTGATTTATTGATTAATTAAATTAATTGATTAATTAATTCTGAATTAATATTAAGGTTTTTCAGAATTTTAATTGGATTAAAATCTGCATTAAATCAGCAAGACAATTGAAAATGAACTAGCATGACAATCAGGATTGTCATACCGATTGTCATGCTAGGCCATTTTCAATACTCACCGAATGTCCTAGCAGCTAAGAGGATTGTCTTGCTAGTTCATTCTGATAGTCTTGCTAGTTCATTTGATTGTCATACCGAAAGTCTTGCTGAGCTCAGGATTGTCATTCCAGTTCAATTCAATTCTGTTGAATGAATTAAAAAGAAAAAGAAGCAGCAGAAAGCATATATCATCCAATACACAAGTCAAGAAAAAGAGAACACCGAAGCTACAACAAATATTTCATTTTTCATCTGCTTAATTCAAGATCTAATTTCTAGTTTGTAAAGTTAAATCCAAACCACTAGAAATCTTTATCTTGTTCTTGTGTAACAATCTAGCGGATCAAAATCTCTAGAACTTAATCTCAAATCGCATTTAGCATTTGATTCTAATTATTGCAAAAATAGAAAAAGTTCATGTCGAATTTATTCTAAATTTGTGATAATTAATTTGAGATTAATTCCTTGTAATCGATACAGTTGTTGTAACACCTTTCAAGTTTAATAATATTTTTATTTAACTTGAATTTTGTTTCAATTTTTTATTCCGCACTAAATTCGATTATTCGGTGTAGTTTGTATTCAACCCCCCCTTCTACAAACATATTGGGACCTAACACATATTACAAGTAGACTACTTGTAATAGCAGTAGTACATGTGTTTGACAAGAAGATCACGTGTTTTAGTGTGGGCGCCCTGGGCATTTCTTACTACGCTTGGTGTGACCTTCTTGGTTACATAAACTACATTTCTTTCCAGACCGCGGACCATCAATCTCCGTTCGGATCCGCACCGATTGTCCCTTATCCCCGTGTTTTTTCTTTAATTTTTTCAAGGACTCTTCCGGCACTAACTTTCCATACCCCTGCCAATGTACGGGTAAGTCGTAGTTCCAGTATTCAGTTGGTTCCAACGGATAAATTATTGGCCTGTACAAGTCCTGCATTGCCTAGTTCTTATGGAAATGATCGATGAAATGCTCCTAACTCAATCCATGTGTTATACAACCTGCCATTGCATGGGAGCACAACATGTGATGGATCGCCCATTTTCCACAGGTGCACGTACGGTCATTGAGGTTGACAACCTGGGTTTTACCGCCCTTTACCGTGCCCTTTTCAATTGTGTACTGATGTGTTAGTATTTTCATAATCCCGCGGAGACGATGGAAAGTAATAATTGTATGTCCTGTTGCTTTTCTCCGAATTTTAGCTAACATAGCGGCGGAACGTGCACATAATTGTTGCCCCTCTTGTAGACCATCATCCACTATGTTTCGATGTTTATCTACAATTGTGACCACCTTGTAGAAGATGTACTCCATCATTGCTGTTACTGGAAGAAAACGAGCCCTCCTTATGTTGCAGTTGAAGCCCTCAAGCATGTTTGTGGTTGTTTGACCGTAGCAAACACCACTATCGTGGGAAAGTGTCCACCTCTCCACGGATATTGTAGCAAGATATTGTAGGGCTGTGGGGGAAATTTCACCAATCCTTGACATATATGCGTCGTGCTTTGAGACTTGTGTGGTTCTTCCAGCTTTCCACATTAATTTTTTTAGTTCACCACCTGGGTGATGACTACAAAAATTACTTCTTACATGGAGGAGACAGAATATATGGATGCCGAGTGGCTCAGCAAAACCGTTTTGAGGATCTCGTAAGGCGGAGATAATGCTGGCAGCACGATCAGAAATGATGCAAACATCGGTCCGTTGCCGACAGACATGTCTTCGAAGTCGTTGCAAAAACCAAGACCAGTTCTCGTACGTCTCCTCATCAACCAAGCCATAACAGAGAGGGAACGGGTGGTTGTTCGAATCAACACCCATAGCAATAAGTAGTTTGCCCCTATATCTTCCTTTCAAGAATGTCCCATCTATTGAAATCACAGGACGTGCATGTTGCCAGCCGTCCATCATTGCCTTTAAAGACCAAAAAATCCGCTTGCAGACGGACGTGCCCCGCTCCTTAGTATGAGGGACAGCATCGATCTCAGCAATGGTTCCGGGATTTGTCTTCATAATGGCTGCGAGGAACATGGGTAGAGCTTGGTATGTTGTAGCCCAACTGCCATACACTTCCTCAATTGTTATTTGCTTCCCTCTCCACGCTTTTTTGTACCCCACTATGTGGTTGTGCTCGTTGTTGATCAGCGGGATAATGGTTTTAATGGGAATTTCTGGTGTATCTATTACCTGTTTCACATAAAACAGTAAATGTCAAACAAAATTCGGCTTTAATAAGTGGCGTTTGCTAAATATTTACTTACAAGTGGTTTTACAAGCTGCGCAATCATCCTTGCAGATAACTTCTTGTGATCTTGTAACGGCTGATCGACCATGCATTTGTGTTCCTCTCTATTAACATTAATCCGCCAGTACCCAGAATCATGCATGAAAGCAGCCCTCATCCTCCAGTTACACCCCTCAGCCCGAAACTGTACAATGAGCTGTTCTTTGTTACTCATTGTAGTTTTATATGTACGATCAGTGTTAATATGTGCACGCCTCACTGCTCCCAAGAGCTTTGCTTTGTCACGGTAACACATTCCCTCACCCAGTTCCCCCTTGTCGAGGTCTTCATCAGCATATATATCATTAGGGTTATCTATGATTGGTGGAGTGTATTGCTCTGTGCGAAACCATGGAACCCTTGGAACATGATGTTCTTCTCGAAGTACCGAAAATGTATTGGAAATTTCTTCATTTCTCTCTGAATGTCCTTCACCATCTTGAAGAAGATTCCTCGTCGTCATCATCGTGAAGGTGAAAATTCTCCTCACTTGATGAATTGGCTACAACTCCATCTGCCAGCAGGGCTAACCGCTGACCTGAACCTCTTCCCACCACATCACTTTCATAACTAGCCCCCTGTTGAAACTCGCTACTGTATTGACTGCTTTCCCCTCCATACCCTCTACCATGTTCAATAGTCCCCCCTCCATAGCCTCCACTATATTGACTACTCCACCCTCCATTACCCCCACCATGTTCAATAGTCCCCCCTCCAAACCCCTCACCATATTGACTACTCCCCCCTCCATACCCTGCACCATATTAACTAATCCCCCCTCCATAGCCTCCATCATATTGTATACTCCCCCCTCCATACCCTCCAACATATTGACTACTACCCCCTTCACACTGTCCACCATGTTCACTAGCCCCCCTACCAGACCCTCCACCATGTTTAGTAGTCCTCCCTCCATACCCAACACCTTGATCAAAAAGTACATTTGACCACAGTGGCTGTACATCACCACCGTATGTTGTTGATGTTGGTTGTGACCCGGAACTATGCTGGAATGAGTATGGGTCATCAACAATAATTTCTTCTGTTTCGATAAACAAAGAAACATCTTCTTGAACGTTTAGCAACATGGCAGGAACATTTAACATGCGTGTAACATCATCATCACATAAAATATCCATTTGATAAAAACCTTCAACTAGGTTGTACTAACCAAGATATGGATACTTTAAACTCAATTTTAAATTCCACTGATACGAACTAATGTTCATTAAATTATATACGACACTTTTAAGCTCATTGTAAGTGGTACCAAACCTAATAAACATCATTTTTTTTGGATCGATAGAGTAATTGATATTACTACCATCTCGAATAACTACTCCACCCCAAAAAAAATTGACGTTGACTTGGCCTTCCATCTCCCTGCGTTGAAGACAACATTAACAGTTAGGAAACCAAAATCAAGATTGTACATGTAAACAAACATACATGTAATGCTGACATACCTTAGAATTGCAGTATGAACAATATTATTTTCCTAAAGATTTATCTTATTAGTTCCAACTAACCTAATATATATTTTAAATGAAATATAGATTTTAATAACTATATTATTAATAAAAAAATTAAAATATATATTACTAAGTAAAATATTTTACTAAGTAATATTACATAATTTTTTTAACTTAGTAATATTATAAATACAAAGTAATTTAGATTTTAATAACTATATTATTAATAAAAAAAATTAATAAAATTATGTAATATTACTTAGTAACATGTTATTACTAAGTAAAATATTTTACTAAGTAATATTATATAATTTTTTTAACTTAGTAATAATATAAATACAAAGTAATTTAGATTTTAATAACTAAATTATTAATAAAAAAAATTTAATAAAATTATGTAATATTACTTAGTAACATATTAATAATAAGTAAAATATTTTATCAAGTAATATTATATAAATTTTTTAACTTAGTAATAACATAGATACAAAGTATTAGGAGAAGAGTTCTGAGCGGATAAAAAACAAGAAGGAAAAATAAGGGAAAAGGAAAGAGAAAAAGAAAGAGAAGGAAAAAAGAAGGGAAAAGGAAAGAGAAAAAGAAGGGAAAAAGGAATCGCCGACGGAAGAATACCATGCCAACCGACGTTCTTAACAGGCGTTCCGCGGTCTCTCTCTCTCTTCATTACTGTTAATTGATTGATGTTAATTGATGTTAATTAATTAGCCATCCGTTATTTACTGTTAATCTAATTAGTCATGCTTTACATTTCAAATTGTCTGTGCGGCGGGTGTCGATTTAATTTATTGGGGTTGATTTTTTAAGAGTTGATTTGTTAAGGTGAAAATGAATTCTCTTAGTTAAAAAGGTGTGATAAATTTGAATGTGATTTGTCTACCTACTTAATTCAGTTAATTATGCCCAGTTGTTTACTGTTATAGTTTCTTTCGTGATAATTATACATAATTAATTTATTCGAATACAGATAATTATTTATTAAAATTAAAATATTATATTAATTTAAATATGAATAATTATAGAAATTATGATATAATAAATATAAAAATGCATCAAATTTGACGTTGTACTATAGTATTAATTAAGAAGGTACAATGTGTAACTCAAATTAGGTGAATTCTCTTAGTTAAAAAGGTGTGATCTTTTAATTGATCTAAGTGTTTCTATATTATACATAATTAATTTATTCGAGTACAGATAATTATTTATTAAAATTAAAATATTATATTAATTTAAATATGAATAATTATAGAAATTATGATATAATAAATATAAAAATGCATCAAATTTGACGTTGTACTGTAGTATTAATTAAGAAGGTACAATGTGTAACTCAAATTAGGTGAATTCTCTTAGTTAAAAAGGTGTGATCTTTTAATTGATCTGAGTGTTTCTATATTATACATAATTAATTTATTCGAGTATAGATAATTATTTATTAAAATTAAAATATTATATTAATTTAAATATGAATAATTATAGAAATTATGATATAATAAATATAAAAATGCATCAAATTGTAAAAAGTTTGTATCTACGATTGTCTAAGTAAGGTTTATATTAATTTCGGATGACTTTAAAAGTAAAGTTAGTGACTTTTTCCCGGGATTTTGTATTAATATGGCTATTTGAAACGGATACTGAGAAAAAATTGGATACATGTCTTTGTAACAAAATTGCACTAGATAGATTTTGAAATTTGTTTGTAATTAATAATGATCTGCTTATATTAATTGCTATCACCAAAATAATTAGTTCGTACATTCATTGGATGACATGCTTTTTATACTGAGTTTGTTGGATGGCTTTTTGGATTGAGAAAGTGATAATAGAGCGGAAATGCTGCCCGTTTTTTTCTAAGATTTTACAATGCCTTATAGCAAGTTCCTTTATTTTACAGGATTAAATGGCTGGACGACAACTTATCCACCCGGGACCAATTGATGGGGATTTACTTAACCAACAGAACAGACATCGTTCAAAGTTTGTGTGGGATGGCACGGTACACCTCATTTTCCCTATATCCGTTACAATTTACTTGCTGTGTATTTCAAATGCATAATTAGACATTTACTTGCATTTATTTGCAGGGTACTGATGATCATTTACGGCTATGTTGGAATTTCAAAACATATTGGGATTGTATTGAGGCGAACCCCCTACCACAACGTATCCACGATGCCGTAAGAGAAGCTGGTTTCATGGGTGTTCTGCTAACCGGGAGTATGAGACGTGATGCTGGCCTCATCTCCGCATTTCTTGATCGCTGGCGTTCGGAGACTCATACTTTCCATCTCCGTTTTGGGGAGGCCACTGTGACATTGGAGGATGTTTACTACATTTTGGGCCTACGCAGTGTCGGACGTCCAGTGTTACCTATTGTAGGTGATGTAGGTGCATCTTTACTCCATGAGCTTCTTGGTGTTGCCCTAGATCCAGAGCTAGATATGGATGTCATAAAGAAGGGTGAAATTAAGATAAGTTGGTTGGTTCGTCAATTTGGTGATTGTTCACGTTTACACTCTTCTGCTGGTGATGACTACGAGCGTGTACGAGCGTGAGCTCATGTACCACACGCGTGCACACTTGCTTCTGCTTATTGGCTCTACTGTGCCGAATTACAGTGGTTACCACATACCTTTGAACCTCCTCCCATTTGTTCGGCACGTAGAACACATCAGTACTTACAGCTGGGGCAGTGCATGTCTGGCTTATCTTTACCGACGGTTATGCTCTGCCAGTATTGGATATAAGACGGAGCTTTGTGGTTCCATGACTTTATTACAGGTACATATCCACACTACAACCTTCATGCATACTATTATATACATGATCCATGTTTGATACTTAATATTATATGCGTGCAGGTTTGGATCTATAAGCATTGTACAACCTTAGCTCCAATGCAGCGAAACGTTTATTTGATGCAGCATCCCCGTGCTCTGAGGTATGCTCGGAAATGCGTAACAACGGGGAAGTTAATTGGTATAAATGGACCGAATCTCAGGCACCTACTGAATCTCACAGAGCAAAAATCAGTGAGGTCAAACAATTTATCCGAAGAATGCGAGCTATACGGGCTGCACAAGGATTCGCCGTCCGTGACAATGAACAGTTTATTGGGTACGGGGAAATGCACTTCGAGTTTATGAAATCATCGATCCGGTACGAAGATAACATTAATAAGAATTTCAACGCTGGTAACATTTCAAAGGAAGAATATGATTATGAATTAAAAGAAATGTGTCGATACTATCACTTCATGGAGGACGAGCTTGAGATGAGGAAAAGGGAGGCCGAGGATGTAGTCGCAAGGTGTAGGAGTGAAAAGATACGTGAAGAGAAACAACAGTGGGATAAGAAATATGCTAAGTATATTGTCAAACTTGGGAATTTTTCTCAAGGCCCCGATGATGTTGGTATGGCTACAAACATCTGTTATAGCACTCACGGCCCCGACCCGTGGTCACCGCGTCAAACTCGGTCGAGTAGGCACGCATCAACCCACAAAAATGGGGAGGGAGGTCATAAGCATACATCCCTTCACATTCAAGGGGATGAGGAAGAATATTATGAGAAAGCTAACGAGATTGAAGATCAAGAATTTGATCATTACGTTGTTAATCCTGCGGATGACTAAAGAATTTGAGAGTTCTTTCATTATCCTTTTTTCAGTTGCAATGTACTTCCTACTTTATCATTTTCATTATCCATTTTCCGTTACAACGTACTTTTAAATTCTTTATCCCTCATGACACCCTTTCTCGAGTTTCAAATTAAAAACTAAAATGTAACATATACAAATTTTTTGCCAATTACGCCCAAACATGCCCTCGCTTACAATTAAGCACTCGCCGCTCAATACACCATTTTCGAAGTTACAAAAGTGTTAGTGATATTAGTTTTTAATAAAAAAAACTCCAAATGTTTATTTATTATTTAATCATACAGACTTCAAATGTTTTTACATACCTACAAAATGGACCTAAACAAATTTCCGGTTATTTAAATATGTCGTGCACAAATTTGCCCTCCCGTGATAATTACGCACTCGCCGCTCAAGACACCATTTTCGAAGCTACAAAAGTGTTGGCCATATAAATTTTTAATTCAAAATTAAAATTTTCCCAAAATATAGGTTTACATTACAACACAACAAAAAAATTTGGATCCCAAAAAAACTACGGTTATTTACATACGCACGTGCCAAAACATGCACTCACCTAAAAATTATACACTCACATTGCACGACACCCTTTTCGGAGTTAGAAAAATCTTATTTGTACGGTTTTTTATTTAAATTAAAAAATACACACATAAATTAGGTTTACATTACAAGCCAACAAAAAAAAATTATTAAAAACATTTTCCATTTTTTAATATGGGAGTCCAAAAATAGCCCTTTATCTAATTTTATTTCGTTCAAAAACACACTAACACAACTTCATCACGGGAAAAAGAGAAAAATAAATAAATTAAAATGACTCAGAACGCCTGTCAGTTGTAGAATCCAACAAATACAGGCGTTATGTACCATAAATGAAATTTTTTGAACAAATGTATCCAAAAAATGACTTCTACATTCTAATATACCAAAAAATGGAAGGAGCCCATTAGTCCGTAGGTTTAAAGGTCGTAGAGAAGGGGGCCGGTGGCTGCGAGAAATATTCAGCCATTCCGAATGCTGTAAGAAGAGAACACAAAAAACTGCTCTAACCTTAGAACGGAAACACACGAGTCTATCTCCCAATTGTGCCTATTGCTGACTTGCTGAAGAGAACTAGTTTGATTTGTTGTTAGGCATGTGGTTAAATTACACAGGAACCTAGTAATTGCTAAGAACTCTAGTCATTTGTCTGATAAGATTTAGGGGCTGCAGGAGAGCTGTCAATGTCCAGTAACTCCCAGTTTTTGCCATGTGTCTGTGACCTACAATACCAAACCTTCTATTCCATGTCCGCTACTCTATGTAGTGTACCATTTTTGTGATTAGCCGGTTGGATTTTATATGTATATTTCATTGTTATCTTTGCTCGGTTGTTCCCCATAATATCGAGACACAACAAAATGTCAGGACAATGAGAACTTCAAAACAGACTTCAAAGCATTGTTTTCTTTAAAAAGAGGATACCTAACATTTATATACGCTCAATGTTTCTTGTTAGTTTTCAATGCCAAATTTTAAATGACTGTACCTTTTGTATTTAAATCTTATCCCAACCTTTATTATTAGCAAAGCAAATGCATCTACGCCTGTATATTGTCCCAACCTCTTAGGTGTATTGGTCTTACACAAGTCTATATATTAAGTTGGGATGAATGGATTTTAGATTCAACCATAGATAGAAGAGAAATTTGGAACATAGTTGAGAGATGAAAATAAAAATGAAACAAAAAATAGTAAAAATATTATAGATTTACATAGAATTGTAAAATAAATTGTTTTCATTCCCAAGTCCCAACCACAAATTTAACTCTCAAAATTATGGGGAATAATAATGTGAAATGTTAAATCCATGTGGTTTTTTAAGTTAGAGATCATAAATATTGTGAAAATACTAATCTTAAAAAACTTAAATTACTCTCGCATTATTTTTTCTCAAATTGATGTTCGTCAAGTGGTAGTTTGAAATTTTTATGATTCTTTCGCCCTAGAACTTAAGAAATAATTCTGCCTTTAACATTTTCCATAATAAGTTAAGAGAAACTTTTTATTAGAATGTTAATAATAAAATTTAATTAATGGCACTAGTTAAAAAATTCTAACGAATTACCTTGAATTGAATAAATTGTATTGAAGGGTAAGCAAAAGAAAAGGTAAAAAGCAACCCACCCGTTTCTTTAGGCTGACCCATTTATCTCTCCCCACTTGCTACGCTAACGCTTTAAAAGAGCAGAAAGCGGGAGTTGCAGCTGAAAAAAGCTAAAGTCTTGGATAGTGAGTGAGCCAGAGAGAGAAAATTATTACCAAAACTATTGCCCTATGTGAAGCTTTGTTTCTAAATTTTATGTTCTGAGTGTGTGTGGGTGTGTTTTTCAGGTTGAGTAAGCTCCGGTCACATATTTAATTTACATTCAAAGAAAAAAATGACTACAGGCATGATTCATGACCAGAGTCTTGAGAAACATATCCAAAAACAAATGGGCTGTTTCACCGGTTTTCGACAGATCTTTGATCGACATCAGCTGTTGACTGGCAAGCGTCTTTACACCACCAAGCGCCTCCCTCCCCCCACAGTAAGTTCCTCTATATTTTCGTTTATTTATTATGATATCGTTTACCGTTTAAAATTTCCATATATTTTATCATACCCAGACTCCGCTATAGCGACTATACTAAGTATGTTTGATTTGGTTTAGTTTGGTTACGAATGCTAATTTTAATATTTTGTACAGAGTGGTAGTATTCCACCGGAGACGGATAAATCAGAGAAGTCACTGAAGGAGCCAGAGAAGTCTTATCCTAGAGCAATGACGACGCCAAGTCCAGACCGATACAAATCACCAGAGCTCCGTTCACCAGCGCAACAAGTACAAACACCGCCAAGGTCTTCGCTACCTCATCCGATCTTCGAATTAAACGAAGCGACAAAATATTCGTGGAAATTCTCGAAAGAAACACCACGGTTGTCACTAGATAGCAGAGCCACATTTGATTCAATAAAAGGAGGTCTCCGAACAAACACAAATAAATCCGGAGATGATAATAGTAGGCGATCAACGAGTGTCATTGCTAGACTAATGGGACTGGAATCAACACCACCAGAGCCAATTACGAAACCAGCTGAGCTGACAAGATCTGCTTCTGAATCACGAGTTTCGCGAGAAATGAGTAACAATATTTTTCAGCCTAATCCCAATATCAGAAGCAATGTGATTAGGGAGAAAACTCCAGATCCGATTAAAAAACCACAGCATTCGAGAACTGAATCGAGAGGCTTCAAATCGCCTCAACAGCGAAAAAATTTCTTTGATTCAGCCGATGTGTTTCCTGAGCCAAAGCAAACAACTGTTTCAATCTACGGAGAAATAGAAAGAAGAATGAAATTAAAAGGAATAGATGAGCAATCACAAGATCTCGAAACGTTGAAGCAAATACTGGAAGCAATGCAACTCAAAGGCCTTTTACATTCGAAAAAGGCTCAAAGTCAAGTAAAAAATAAAAACATTGTTTACGAAAGAAATCATTCATTTCCTTGCGATGATGATGAGCAGCATTCTGTTACCTCTTCTAACCGAAGAATCGGTAACAATTCTCCGACATCAAGTCATCGGTCCAGAACAGAATATCGCAGGAGTGATAGTATTCCAGCTGTTAGTCCACGTAGGGAAAGAGTTAGTGTTAATCGAAATATGAGGAGTCCAACAAGAGGTAGAAATGTGAGCTCATCGACAAGAAGTGAGATAAATGTGAAAAATGCAAATGTGAGAAGAAATCAGTTGATTAGTGAAAGAAGAGTAGCTGATTCCCCGGAGCATCGGAGAATTTCTCCGATAAATTCGCCAAGAATTACTCTGAAAAGAAATGTGTCTGATCAAATAGCTGCAAATCGTTCTCCGAGAAACAGAAAATCTGCTGCTCAGATCTATCCCAAGGAGAAAATTTCGACTACATTTGTGTTAGAAGATGAATCATCATATTCATCCACCGTTTCTGAAACTGATACTGAGGTAATAGTCTTGATTTATTTTTTTGTTAATTTTTACTCATTTATCAATTTACGCATACATTTCATTCAAATTTAATCGTATATAATAGTAATAACTTGTCTAGTTGTGTACATTTTAACCTTCGGCATTGTAGTTTCTATTAGTTTGGATTTTTTACCTTTTGCATTGGTATTGTAAATTAACAACGGGGATATACCGAATCCGTTTGATTAATTAATAACGCTACTTATATGTTTAATTTTTTGTAGAGATGCAAATCTGAAGATTTCAAAGAAGGCAAAAGTTTGTTAGAAAGATGTGACAAGCTACTTCACAGCATTGCGCAGATGAACTCAGCCGAGTCGCAACCAAGTCCGATCTCAGTACTTGACTCGTCATTTTACAAGGACGAGTCAATGTCCCCTTCACCTGTCATGAAACGAACAATTAGTTTTACAGGTACGTACATCGGTAATAGATTTTACCGCACATAAATTTGGTTTATACGACTCAGTAGGGACCCTGTTTGACTCAGAACAACCCTACTGTTTTTTTTTCTGTTTTGTGATTTAAAATTGGTTGTTAACACGAGCAAGGAGTGAAAAGAGTCGGGCACGTGAAGTCACGTGACTGAGATTAGGTTAAAGATGGTAATGGTCTGAGATTCAGAATGGGGCGGCAAGTATTAATATCAAGTTATGACTGAGTGAAAGTTATAACTGTATTCAATGTTGTTTCAGTAGTGTTGAATTCTGACATTGACTGATACGTTTTATTGTCTGTCTAATTGCGATGTAGAAATATAGATTGCCAAAATTGTTGTCTTAATTGTTTGTAAATGCGCTAGCTGGTAGATCATGTCATCACAAAAATCTGAAATTAGTGGTCTAAAAATCGGTTAAGTATTGTTTTACGTAGTATCATGCTTAGGGCATATAATGTCGCACCTCATTAAAATTGATCATTTGAAAAAATTTGAATGTAGGTGAAAATATCAAAGTAGTTTAGGGCAATGGGAAAAAAATTGAACTATGTCAAATTGATCAACAAGTCTAGCACAATCATTGGCTTTGCTCTTAAGTACGCGGTACGCTCATTTTCACGTACATATAAAATTTCCACGCCCAGACTCAAGTTTGGAATTTGGTTAAGTTAGATTTTATTTTGACAAACAAGCAAATTATTTCCAAAGAATTGATCAATTTCCTTGTCATACTTCTAAATTTTTAGGTGGCATGTAAAATTTTCTAATATATCTCTACCTTTCTTTGTATTAGATGAATCAGTTGAACTAGATGAAGAGGAGCTAGGGAGCCCAGGGATCTCGTCTACTTATTCAAAGTTCGAAGATGAAATTGACGACAGTGATTACAAATACGTATTACAGATATTGAGAGCTTCAAGCTACCTAAGAGAGGATGATGATATATTTTTGTTTGTCGAAAAGCAACATTATTTCAAAGGAAAGGACAATTCTAAAGAAGCTAGGGTCCATCGAAGGCTTATTTTCGACATTGCTACAGAAATTATTGATCAAAGCAAAAAATTGCCTCCTTGGAAGGCTTTCTCCACTAAAAATTCAAACCTTTCAAAGCCATTGCCGCGACAGATCTGGTCCGAATTGCAAAGAAATCAGAAGCCAAGTGATCAGTCCGCAGATCTGTTTGGAATAGTATGCGGAGTGCTTAAAAAGGACCTAGCTGGAGACGGATGGGGAGATTTACCCGTAGAGATGTCGGACGCAGTTTTGGACATGGAGAGGTTGATATTCAAGGATTTAATTGGCGAATCGATACGAGATCTGGCTGAATCTGCCGGGAACAGCAGATTCTTGGCGCCTCGTAGGAAGATAATTTTCTGAAATAGAGGGGAAATTTGGGCATCAAGTTTGGCGCCCTTTTGGTAATACTAATTAACTTGTTTTGGTAATGTTTGGTGTGAAATATTTAGAAAGGACTAATTTTTAACGGTCACATTGGCATGTGGTGTGACTATGTGAGAGACAGAAGTGTGTTGCTGAAATAATACTAATGTTTGTTGCAAGTGCATAGTTGACAGTAAATTAAGATTATAAAATGATTCAAGTTGCAAGTAATTAAGGGTGTCAATTCCTTAAGTACTAAGCAGGCTTGTGTTCTCGTACCTTGATAAAAGGATATTGTTTTTATGTTAAATTGTTAATCTCAACGAGTTCTCTTTGTACATTTACATTACTCCAACAACGTATGCATTTACATGCTTATAATTTTATAACAAGTGTATTCTAACAATTGTATGAAGTGTCTGATAGAGTTATTTTTGACTAGCATAATATTCTATACAAATTGGAAAGTAAATGGTAATTATGCGCTTGTTACTTTCACTAATCATAGTGCTGCCTGCATACAGATATAGTGCACTTATTTGTATGAAGTGACATGCTTGCTTATAAAAATGAACCTCTGCACCTCATGTACATTGATGATGCATGCATATGGTTGCAGAAAGCAAATTAGGTGGTGTAAAAAGGAAGAGGGAGAGAAAGTCACGTCACGTGAAGTTCATCAGATCCAACTTTGTTCAAGGACACATCTTGGTTCTTGGTATAGCCGTATAGTAAAAGTTGCATGTGGCTTGTGTCTTAGACTCATAAAGATTGCATGTGTCACTAACCAGCTTTATCCTAAATGTTGGGTTGTATTGCAGGTGGGTTAAACATTGCACCAATGTTATATTCGTTCTATTACTATATTATAGCACCAGATACAAAAATATTTAACTTCAAAAGGATATGATACTTAGATACAAATATATATATCATTATTTCACGTCATTTATTACTATAAATGAAGGAAAAAGTTAAATAATTATTTTTTGTACATCACAAAGTATCAAAATAATATAAAATTAGATAGAAAGGAGAAACCCTCTTTGTAATATTTAGAGATGGTGAAAGTAAAAAACTTTTAGAAATATAGATTCGAATTGATTCGCGCTCCTCTTCTGACTCACATTTTGATTATTGTAAATTTGATTGTCAATATTAAAGAAGTAAATGTTATATAATATAAATAAGAAGATATTTAAAAATTAAGGGGGTGCAAATGACCCTTTTACCGGATAACTTAGCTAAGCCCCTGGTTTCGATGTCCCGAGGGTTTATCTTTTTGTAATCAAAACTCATGGTACAAAATCATCCATAAAAATGAAGAATGGGGTCAAACTGACCCTAAGCCCTCGTGGTTTTAATGATTTGATTTGACCAAATGGTTTCGACAAATAATTATTACCTAAGAAAATTCTAAAATGGGGTGGGCCGGTGGGGGCGCCCCATATGGGCTCTGTGCAGCCCACTGTGGGCTTTGTATCTCCCCCTAGCATTCAATTATTATGTTATGTGGTCTCCTCATACATATATCACCCATTTTGAACAGTGCTGCCCATGCTTTCATGGCTTTGTAATTAAACCAAAATATAAAAATTGATTTTCTTACTATATTCGACCGTATGTATTTGTCGTATAAATTATCTAAAAATGAACCATAAGAAATTTTTAATAAATTCTTTTTTATCTCCTTTCAACTTACCTGCGAAGTTATTAGTATATTTTTCATCTTTTTGTCCTAAAACTCCGTTTAAAATTACTTGTAAAAATTGGTGTGAAGTTAAAAAAAAACTAGTAAAACAATTGTCCTAAAATCTATACTCTTTATTAATAAGCGAAATCATGTATAATTTGGTGCTAAAAGTATCAAAATACCAAATTTTGGTACTTACCTGGCATAAATTGACTTTTATTCTCAATAAACTTTGTTTTTAACACAAATCGACTTCCATTCTTTGTAAATTTTATTTTCATTGCAAACTATTAAGTAAATTATTAACACGAATTGACTTATATTCTCTTTAAACTTTATTTATTTATAAATTATATTAAAAAATTTATTAAATTATATTAAATTAAGTAAAATAACATGTATTTACTTTTATTTTGAAAAACTACTAACTGCAAAGTAAACTATTAACATCAATTGACTTCTATTCTTTGTAAACTTTATTTTCTATTAATTAGTGTCAATCCTAGTGTCTTTATTAATAACCAAAACCATGTATAATTTCGTGCTAAAAGTACCAAAATACCAAAATTACCAAATTTTGGTACTTACCTAACATAAATTGACTTATATTCTCTGTAAACTTTGTTTTTAACACAAATCAACTTTCATTTTTTGTAAATTTTATTTTCTTTGCAAACCACAAAGTAAATTACTAACACGAATTGATTTATATTTTTTGTAAACTTTATTTATTTATAAATTATATTAAAATTTATTAAATTACGTTAAATTAAGTAAAATAACATATATTTACTTTTATTTTGAAAAACTACTAACTACAAAGTAAACTATTAACACTAATTAACTTGTATTATTTGTAAACTTTATTTTCTATTAGTTAGTGTCAATCTTAGTGTCAGTTTAGTTTTAAATTGGATAATATTATTTTAAAAATAAATAAATAATAACAAATGACTTTAGTAATATTTATTAACTTTTAAACTGAAAATTATTGATTTAACGATTGTATTTGTTACTTTCCATCACAACATTTATTTACTTAAAATTAAAAAATATATTTTAACAATAACAAATTTATGGACTGTATTTAGATTATATTAAGTAATATTAAATTAAGTTTAATAACATCTATTTACTTTTAATTTATAAATTATTTTTTTATCAATAATTAGGTAATATTAAATAAACTATATTGAATAGGCTAATTATAAGATAATTATCAAATAATATTAATTAATATTAAATTATTTAAAGAACATATATTTGGTTCGTAAGATACAGATACATTTCGTTTCACAAAAATAAAATTAATATGTTAGTTTTATATATCAAGTAAAACAATAAAAACTAGAATTATAGTGGAAAATTTCATAACTAATTCGATTATTTTTAACCACATAACTATTTTTACAAGTACCAATTTAATATTTGATATTAATATATTAATTATAATTCATGTTTCGCACAGATTATGAATAATTCGCTACAAATATTAATTCGACATTTTTAGTCTCGGGCCCGTGTTTCGCAAGGGTTATCAACTACTCCCTATGTCCCTAAATACTTTTTTCTTTTTGTGTTTGACACGTTTGCCAATACACATTTTTGATGTTAATATATTTAGTTTCGTATTAATATTAAATATAAAAACTTCATTGTATTAAAGTACTAATAAATACGAATTTAACAAGATCACTCATGACCATATTTGATCTTATAGATTAGACGTAGTCACGTAAATTAGTAAATTAGTAGTCAATCGCTTATCATGAATAGTATAAAAAGTCAAACATAAGATGTTTTTTGGGACGGAGGGAGTATCAACTATCTATACTAATAAGTGAAACCATGTTTAGGTCCCAATTCTTGGTACTCACTAAAAAATTATACAACTATTTTTAAAATTTTACGTAATAAAATCCCATGCGACAAAAATTAACTTCTACTTTCTGTAAATTTTATTTTCTTTCGCTTTTTATTTGTTGCTAAACATCCAAGCGTAGTTTAATTTAAAATAATCGTATTAATAAGTTAAAATGTCAGATTTGTATAAGTAAATAATTAGGTGCATGCATAACTAGAACTATACGGTGAAATTTTAGAGTTACACTTAACTTCAATTTTTTTAACAACATATTTTAACAACATTTTATCTATTATATTTAGATCCGTATTTTGCACGGATTATGAGTTTCAATTTTATATAAATAATAATGTGATATTATTATTTTTAATCGTGTTTTGCACGGGTTACCAACTAGTATATGTTAATTGGGATTATAGTATCTCCAATGGGCTCTTAACTAAAAAGATGTCAAACATACCAAAAATAATTATTATAGCTATTATGTAAAAAAAAATCTCTCTTCCAATGGTGCTTTCACATTAGTTATAATTTTAGTCAATATTTCTATGATGACTATATTTGTTAAACTCATAGACCTGTAGTGAAATTACATATCATTTATCACTCTAATAAAATAAAATATTTTATTTATAATAACTTGAAATAATAGCAACATATCATTATAGTCAACTCCATCGGAATAAACCAGCTCAGCTTAGCAGGTTAAGCAAATTTTACATAATGATTATTTTATCTATTTTAGCCAACCATTTTAGTTAAACGTCGGTTGGGGATGCACAAATTTTTGGTGAAATAATCTTTAATTTTGCATTTGAAAATAAACAAATTTTCAATGAATAGATTCTCAACGGTTTTAGGACTCAACCCATGGGCCATGGGAATATTCAAATTTCAAATATACAAGAACTGGGCTTTAAAGTGAGTCCCAAATTTAACCGGGCCTATTTCATTAAGCCCACAATTGAAATAAAGTCTCTACTTTCTGTAGGCCCATCTGTTTGTAGCACTAGCAAAAATGAAATACAGTAAAGCAAACTCACTCTCATCGTCTCTTTCAAGGAACACGAGATTGTCAGATACTAATACACTCAAATTCTCAAAATGAGGTAATATTTTCATATGCAAATTGCTTATGTATACATACATGTTTGTATAAGTGTGTGTAATCACACACATTTGTTTACTGTGCCTTCATTACTTATCTTTGCTCAGTGATTTCATGCTTTGTAAAATGCATTTAATTTAATTTCTCTGCCTTACTTATTTGCTTAAATTAGTGTAATGTTTGTTTGAATTTGATTTGTATAACTCACCGAAAGGCGAAAACTAAGTATGTGGTGAGGAAGACCTTGTGTTTAATTGCTAGAGTCAATGTTTATTACTTGAAATGATGACGACGAATTGATTATGATAACTTTTCTAATAAAAATTCAGTTAGTGTGTGTTGGGAACGGAATGATTTATTTCCAAAGCGGAATTACATTTTGTTATCGAGATAAATTCTATTTTTTCAAAAATGTATCACAAATGGATTAAGCGAAAAATGTTTAAGAGATGAGATAGTAGCATTACCTGTTATATTACGGGCATATATGAAAAGAATTTATAGTGGTTTACTGGTAATAGTATCGTAGTGTACTGTGACCGTAGAATGCTGATAGTGAGTAGTGACATGAAGGGAATCTAAGTTATAAATATAGGCAAGTCAAAGCGACGCAATTGATATTGATAGTTTATTAATTGACGATGCTAGTATAAATTGGCTATGGATAGAAGACACTGGCTTTGGAATTGTTGAGTATTGTACAACTATTGTTGCTGCATGAATTTGTTGTTGCCTTGGTAGAATGTCCGCAGGACTTCCTCAGCACCGTAGCATATGTGTGCTTGATCCTTTATATTTTTATTGTTTCAGATATGCTGTGATTTAATTAGTTTTTTTCCCTAATTGCATAGTTGCTAGCTTGTTCTATTTTTCTGTCACGTTCTTACCTTGACATTATATGCGTTTTATGTACTACTAGTAAATGCTTATATTGACAACACATGGTTTCTCTTTTTGATAAATAACCCTACACATGTACCTACATTGTCGAAGTTTTGCGTAAATGGTAATGGTGTTTTTATTTATTTAAATACAAACAGTTGGTAATTGTTAGATATTTTTTCTCTCTATTTGCACACACGGGAATTTTCAAAGTGTTAGACTTGCCTAGTATGCGATTTTTTTTGCTTATAGCTGCGAGTATGCGACGCATTATATTGATTGTAACTTTTCTTTGTGTGTGTGTGGAATGGGTAGGGGTTAACACGTCAGAAGTTTTTTTTTCTTTGTGTGCAGGTAATTATGTCACAAGTACTAATTAGAATGAAGAAGTAATTTAGATTTGGAGGTTCCCGGTGAATACAAAACCACATAACTTAATAATTAAAGTTTTTATATTGAGTCGTTCAAGTGTCTATAAAACAGAAGCATAAACATTAATATAGATAGTATAGCTTCTGGATTCTCCCAGCATTGTGCGAGAATGAATAATAAGTAAGTGTTTGCTTAAAAGTGTTGTTATCTGATGCTGTAAAGTATAATTTTTACATCTTGTTCAGAAAACTAAAATTCCTATCTTGCTAGCATTTAATGTGTATCTTCATAACCAAACTTATAAAGTTTCAAGACGTATATGTATTATTTTGTATCTCGACTTATAGATTTCGACATCCTAATATGTAATTTTTGAAATTTGGATTTAGAATTAAACTCTAATCATGTACTTAGCTTGTGGGTTGTGGCAGGCCGATGATGTTTACTTAGCCTTCCCCGTTTGACCTGATATATGAAGCTAACATCAATTTGTCAAATAACATATATCTAGTTTTATTAGTAAGATCATATCTTGTGATAAGACATTCCGATATCGTCACCACTACCCAACTTGAAAACTGATTTATGTTATGCACTTCACAGTTGGAGCTTAATTATTTAAGCCTCTAACTAGACTATGTTTACACTTCTTTTGAATCAAATTAGTCAACTTAGTAGATGATTAATGCACTTCACAATTGAAACTTAATTAATAAAAGCCTCTGTGCTTGTTTGTGTGCTTCAATATTATGCCAAAATTGCATTTTAACTGGATGATCTGTATTTTTAGATACAAAAATGTTACTCCCTCCGTCCTTTTCATTTCTTTACACTTTCTTTTTTGGGATGTCCCATCCATATCTTTACATTTTAAAACTTACCAAAAATGGTCAATGGGTCCCTCCATTTCCCCACTTTTCTTCCCTTTTCACACTACTTTTATCCTCACTATCTCCCTTTTATACATTAAAAATCAATGGGTCCCACCACTTCACACACTTTTTTTCCCACTACTTTATACATATTTCTTAATCTCCGTGCCCAATATTTTTGATAACAAATCAAAAGGACGGAGGGAGTATGTTTTATGTCAGGAGTTGAAATTTCTCTAGTTCATTTTATTGAAGGTAATTTTGCCTGCACTTTGTACACTAAAATTTTGGTTTACAAAGCTTCTGCTGCTTAGATTCAGAGTCTTTTTAAAGGCGAAAGCCTCTATTTCCTGTTCTACCATCTTAGTATATATTATAAGATTATGATTTTATCGTATAGTTTGAATTTTGTAACACTGGAGGGTATCTGCCACAGTTGAGCTTCTCAAATAGCATAATGGGTCCCATTAGACCACTTTCACGATAAACAGAAGAGTTTGCAACTAAATTAGGTTGGTAAGTTGAATCAGAGAAGTGGGAAACACTAAGGTCCATTTTGCCACCCTTAAACCCCACAATATATCTCCAGTCAAAGGGCTTTTGATATCAGAAGAGCTAAATAGGTTTTACATTTGCAATGAATAACAAGTACAATAGGTGTCATGCTAGCCCCAGGTCTCTCAAGTCTTCGTAGTACAGCAATGGAGATTGAAGAAAATTGATCCTTCTGGTCCCTGAGAGTTTTCTTCTGAGATTCATACTCAAGATACTGTAGTTTCATTAACTTATTTTCCTGTATTTGATTAGTGCATCGAAGTTTCATTTCATAGCTGTTGCCATGATATTGAACAGTTTGATGGTGGAACTGTAATTTTAAAGTGATGACACTATTATCTGTATCATTGGTTCTAGTATAGAACTGGTTATAACTTCACAACACTGTGCTTAATCTGAAATTCTTCCTCCATCACTATGCTCTTTCACCATGATCTTACAAGCCGGCACTATGATCTTTCACATTTCATTTAAGAGCTGTATGTTCAATTTTATTGTCTCCTTTTGTTTTCTCGCCTGGGTTATGCAAACAAATGATGGTATTTGGTCACTACATTATGGCATAAAGTTCAGTTTGAAGTTTAAACTTGATTTTTTGATATAGCCTCATTGTGGCCTTACCACAATGATACTATTGAAAACTTTGAGTTTAGGATCCTTGATTAATCTTGTCACTGCATTAAGAGGAAGATCGGAGCATCACTTGTCATATATTGCTGGAAAAAAATTTAGTGAGTCCAATTTAATAAGATTTTTACCCCAACAATAAAAAAGTCTATGTTGTACCAAATTATTTAATTTCATTTCTTAACTACGTCTGATTAAATATATTCTGAAGACGGTTAAAGATGAGTTGACTGTTTAAGCGGTTGTTAAAACCTTACTCTGTGCTTGTACTTGTAATTTGAAAGTTTACACTCTAATTAGTCTTAGGATAAATGCTGCGGCCTTCTCGACATATGCCATCTAGGAATAGGTTTATGTGGAATATATATGAACGAATGCTTATAATATGTGTGATACAAGTAGTTTGCCCATCATCTTTCTTTGGTTCTGGTTATAGCAATTACTTTGATACAGTGACTTGACCGCTAAAAGCAGTTGCTTTAAATACGTTAGCATATAAAGGATTCTGAAGGATTCTATATATGTGTTTGAGTATATGTTGATTTTTTTATCCTTATATTGTCGACTGTCACCAATCATCTGCACATTGTCGGAAAAGGGTAGTTTGACATGCAGTCGCGAGTAATCCAGAATTTCAAAATGTCAGTAGGCCTTTTCTATTCTGGGTCAGGTAGTGCAGGATCTACTGTGCTTTTGCTTTGCATTGCCTGCAGGAATTACATAGGTAACACACATATAAGCACAAGATTTCATAACTGATCCATAACGTTTGTAAATACATCATATCAGAGTTATTATTTTTTCAGGTAAAGCTCAGGTTTCCTAAGCACATAATCTGTGCTTGGAACTACTGACTGCAAGATATTTGGCCCTTTGGTGTTACTGTCAAGGTTAGATCCTCTTTTGGTTTGTCTCTACAAATAATCGGGAACATATCTATGAAAGAATGGAACTGGTTTCGAAAAATTACATAGTTTGTAGCATGGTTGTGCAAATGCTGGATCCTCACTTAGTGCCGGAGGTTCCTGACCAAATATCATCTCACAGCTCATATCATCAAAATCTGCAAAGAAATAACAGGCCGTAGGTGTTAAAACCATATATAACCATGTAAACTAAGACATGTCACTGATTCTGTATGGTCAAGTATTATTCTGTATATGTTCATCGCTGATAATAAATTGCTCGGAAGCACAATTTTATATTGCAGTGTCTGATTGAAAATATGGTGACTGACACGCTTATGGAAACTATGAACTTTGCATACAGATGACAGGTTTACTAGAAAGAATCTCCTCTACCCTTATCAAGTTATCATTAATGGTGGGATTGCATATCGCTGATAACTCGAGCTTAATCGGAGGCTAGCTATTAGGTAACTTCCATTTTAAGTGCAAATAAATAGCTATACAACTCTAGCGCTGCTATAATGTATGCTGCACCCTTAGTGGTTCATTAGTGGGACCTTCCATTGAGTTGTTTAATGAGATGTGCATATGTTAGTGTGTTTACTGTTGCTTTGTCTGGTGATCACCCTTTTTCTTTTGTCTCATGTTGGCCAGTGGTTTATTTCAAGTGGAAAGTATAGTTTATGAAGATATATTATAGTTGTTTTGATTTAATATTGTAAGTGTATTTTCTATATTAAAATCATATTTATAATTATACCTTTTGTATTGGAGTATATACAAACAACGAATTGGTAATTTTGTATGCAAGCTTGAGGACATGCTAATTGTTATGCATAAAAATTGTCAAACCTATCTATCAACATATGCTTCCTATCAATCGGTACTTACTGGGAACCATGTTGAATGGTACTCCAAAGGAGTCCTTAATGAACGCTTGAGAAGGCATCTTACATAGATTAGTGCACATATTGACGCAATTACCCTGCTCCAAAAACCTGAAACTTATAACAACAATATAAGATAGTGACATCTATGATGCCAATGATGATGTTAATAATGATTTGATTGATAGAACTATCATGATGACATGGTAGTAAAAGAAGAGTAAAGGGAATTGGCATCATTGGCACAGAGGAAATTTGTCCAAATTAACTTCACTTGTTTCTGCAAGGTACTAATTATGCCTACTTATAGAATTTTGAGTGGATCCCTAGGGGGTCCAGATGGCCTAGCTTGCGGAACTGGTTCCTATAGACCAGAGTGGAACTTCCTCTCACAAACTAATACTCTGTATATGTTGCACTCTATAGAAGGCAATAAGTTACTGTACCTGCATTTTTTGATGTGGACAACATTCTTTTCTTCTTTTCCGTTGAACTTTGATTCTCTCACCTTGTATCATAAAATAATACATTACTCATGGAAAATATAAGAAAATATAAGCATTGTACTTGTCATCCCTTGATGCACAAGAACTTACGTTCTGCTTGCTATTGCACTTGGTGTTACGATTTTTAAATATGATGCAACACTTGGGAGTTGCTGTTAACTAGTACTCCACAAGGTTTCGACTGTAGCATGCATAGTTCATGATACTAAATATTATATTCATCGGTGCTTCCTTTAAACCTCCTTATGACTGTTATAATTAAATCTTGCACATCAGAGTAACTCATACCTCGCAAGGGCCAACTAGCCAGGAAAAAAATATCGTGGTAAACACTGCAAAGAATTCCCTTTGAAGTTTAGATGGTGGTAGCACTGTCCTGATCTGCCATTAAAATTTTAGTTCAATAATATGTACTTCTTGCAAGTATATCTATGTATGTTTGCATAAAGAGGGAAGCATCCATGATGCTGATTAATATTGATATAAACAGGAAGACTGAGGAAGGGGGGCATTGGTGATGAAAGAACTTACGAATGAGAGGATAGGCTTAGGAAAAGCTTTATCAAGAGCTTGAGTGACCAATTCTAATTGTTGGTCTGGGCTGAAGTGCTGCCTCGCTGCTGTTGTGGCCTCCACCAGACCTTCATATCCCTTCTTGCTGCTTTTGAATCCTGTAATATGATAGAAAACATATGTATGCATTCATACCTTCGGTTCAACCTCAACCACTAGATATATATCTATCATCTGTGTACATGGAAATGAAGTAGCAAACCTATTGTATCTTGCACACTCTGTGAGAGATGATTAATAGCGATTCTGTCAAACCAGTTGTCATTATATTCAGTCTTTGAAGTTGTTAATCTTTCAATGTTTTCTGTTGGCCTTGTCATCACAGCCACAATACGTGGAGAATATCTATGTCTGTGCATGTGTTGTCTGATACGAGGCAAGGTTGGGCCGGCGACATGCTGAACAAGCCTTGCATCCATGTTTACAAATATTAAGGTGTGTTTCCTGAATTCTGAGATTTGATATCGTGTTTCTTGATTTTCAAGTGCTGAAATTTAAGTGTTTTGAACTCACTGGGGATGTTGCATAAAAACAAAACAGTATGGTAGAGCATATTAACCACAAATATTCCTCAAGTATGTAACACTTGCACTAAAACAAAAGATAAGTCATGCTAAAAAGTAGACAGTTGGCAAAGTTCACAAGAGCCACACCATTACGTCATTCATGTCCGGCCTAAATCGATTCTTGCTAGTTGGTGAATATTTTAACACAAGCCACGAGAGAGGAGGGCCAGTCATATATGTTCATGCATTAATCTTCTGGGTCCCGCATGTTAATCAAATCATGCTTAGTTCTTAATTTCTTTCATCTAAATTCACCATACAAATTCTTCATATTAGACGCTTAAGATGGTAGAATTGTTTAGGTGAAACTACTTTTTTACAACTTAGATATGACTTGTTTCATACGGCGAAAGCCATAACAGATAAGAAATCGAAGAATTTTTTACTGCTTCGATATAATTTATTTCATTTGGTAGGAATCTAACAATTAAGCAATCGATGATTATATATATTTACATTCTCTTTCAGTCGCTTGTAAATAAATGTTTGATCTTGTTTCTCAATATCACCATCTACGAAGGTCCTATCACATGACACAAATGTCCTGTGATTTGTTTCAAGCATTTGTTTAGAATATATAGTTAGATAATCGTAAGAACAAAAAAAATATATTTTTTTTAACTTTTTAAGAACAAATCTGAACCGGGCGGAGTGCTTCTGGCATTGTTGTTGTGTGGTAACTAAAACTCACCTTTTAGTTGCTCTATACACCCTGTCTGGACCTGGCTTTCAAGTTTTGTTCTTGGATTCAAACAGGCTTATTTCATTCGCTTGTTCTACTGCTACTTGCTTCCGAATTTTAACATTTAGTATTTGCAACCGGAATAAAATCGATAATCACAAGAACTCAAGGTATTATAGATCCTAACTTGTGTACTAGAGACAATATATAGATTCCCTGTTTTGTAACTGCAAGCAAGTGGCTAACCGATAATGTATATGATATAAGCTTGCAAATGGTTTATAAACTTTGGCAAGACAAACTGAGGTCGACATCTTCTAGGAAAAATTCAAGGTAGGCTGAACAACTACGTTGGCCGGCCGATTAAGCTTCTTTGATGTGTCAACTTCTCTTTACATTTCATATGTTGATTTTTAACATTTACCTCTCTTCGTAGCTCTAGGGTAAACAACTATAAAGAAAAATAAAACAAGGAGTGTCTTCATTTGACAATGTTTTTCGCATCTTTATCAGAGCTTTTTTTCAAATTATGTTTAAATCTGCTGTGGTCCTTTTCTAGAGAAACTTATTATATTATAAACACTGAATAGGTTTTGACGTTTCGGTTGGACGCTTCTTACAGCTTACACCAAGATTTAAAATCAATAAGCGTAATTTTAACAGCATATAGCAGTTGGAACCCAAGTTCGAAGATAATCCAGAAAGCATTAAAAGTTAACACAAGCCATAACACGGTAAAAGGTTAGCAAACAAGAATAAAATTGAATCCCAACTAATAATTCTCTTCCTAATTAAAGCTGTGGAGCAAAAGAGTACCGATGATGGAGTTATATACCCAAGAATGTCTAAACTACACTACAGGAATCCAGCACAGCTTAACAGGAAACCATACTAAGCCATAGTTGAGCACACTATTGAAACTTGAACAAAGTTGAAACGCGTGACTAGATAACCTATTCCTTGGTGGTTTTGTTGATGAGGGATTTGTGAATATGGGGTATAACACCACCTCCAGCAATGGTTCCTTTGATGAGGGTGTCAAGCTCCTCATCCCCGCGAATAGCCAGCTGCAGATGCCTTGGTGTGATCCTCTTCACCTTCAGATCTTTGCTAGCATTTCCTGCCAGCTCAAGTACCTCCGCAGTTAGGTATTCAAGGATAGCAGCAGAATAAACAGCAGCAGTGGCACCAACTCGCCCATTGGCAGAAGTCCTTGTCTTCAGATGACGATGAATTCGGCCAACTGGAAACTGAACACACAAAAAAAAAAAATCAATTACCATCAACTTAAGCATTTCTTATAAAAACTTGCAACATACACAATATACTAGCAAATAGGTTTGTTATAATCCTACAAACAATGAAAACAAGGTAAGCTGACAGATTTAATGAAACAACCTTAGGCACGATTAGGGAAACAACAGCACAAAAAAGACAAATTTGTCAAAAACGGCAACACAACTTCTAGTAGCCTGCATATATGGCTAAAATGCACACCCGCAGTAGCATCTAACTGAGAGGTGCACTGATGGCTTAGCAATCTGCCATTGCAACAACCAAGGACATAATAACCAACTAACTGGAATGACATGATAACCATATATGCAGTTTTATATATTAGATGACTCATGGCCAGACCAACAAACTAAATAACCCAGGGACAAGATAAAGATGAGTTCTTATTTGAAAATTGCGTATACATGATACATCTTCTCAAAATCACTCAGATTAAATAATGCAACAGTTGGGACCATGTAATATGTCTGTGAAACATTGGAAGGTAACCATGAAAATACATATCTATACAATAGATACATGAAAATCAACAACACAAGCAACATATGACCACATTATAGTCAAAGTCTCCCTACTTTTTAACTTTTAAGTCTGCATCCGCCACAGACATAAGGATATCTAAAACAGACTTATAAGCTTAAAGCTCATTTAAATAACATTAACAGTGTATATGTTGACAATCATGAGGTCCATTGACTGGATTTTAATTGCAAGAACTAAACCAGTTAGCCTTTAGTGGTTTCGGAAAAAAAATTCAAATATGTAAACCACTAAAGAAAAAACTAAAAAGTTACCTGTAGGTTATAAAAAAAAAAGTTCAGGAAAGACCGAGCAAGAAGATGATCATTTAATTGATGAAAAAAAAAGATCAGTCTATGAATATGAACTACTGTTAACTACTCTGAAATAAGCTCGTATAACAATTAAATTACTCTGTTGCAAAACTAGTTGTCGGTAACTTTTTCAAGACTGATTTATATTCAAATTACTAGTACCAATAGCACATGCCTCTTCTACTCGTTAGCCTATTTGGTTCTACCAATACTCTCTGTTATTTAAACTTACAGTCTAGGATTTCGTTGAACTTGGAGCGAAGAGTTTCACCTAGTGTGCAGGGGATGCTGCTCTAGCATAGCATATCTTGTATAACAATTAAATTACTCTGTTGCAAAACTAGTGATTAAAAAGTTTCTCATGACTGTTTAATATTCAACTTACCAGCTCTAATAGCACATGCCTCTTCTACTCGTTAGCCTATTTGGTTCTACCGATACTCACTGTTATTTAAATTTATATTCTCAAGGATTTTGTGAACTTAAGTGGTGAGTTTCACCTAGTGTGCAAGCGGATACTGCTCTAGCATAGCATGTCTGGATCACTAGCTTGAAACAGCCTTCTCCAGCAGTACTATTCCCTAGTACATCTCTTACCTCTAGGCTCTAGCTTCTACTCTATAGTCTATACAGAACACATCTAGCAACTTAGTATATGTAACAGTTTGACTTTCATAATTCATGTTTCTTTCAGAATTAAAGTAGATACACTTTATTTACCATCACAAATTAACAATTTGACTTTTGCAATACATGTTTCTTACTATCTTTCAGAATTGAAGTCTATAGCTACAGTTTCTTTTAAGATCACAGATAACATAAAAAACTACCTGTAACAAGATTATAAGGACAAATATTGACTTTGGTCTCTGGAGCTTTCAAAGATGGAGCAAGGCACCAGCAATAGAGAGTAAAATACTTCAATTAAAATACATATATGATTATGCAAAGACATCATAGAACTTAGGGAAACTTCGAATACAATAACAATAGCAAAAATTTATTAGTCTATAGTGGTAAACAAAAATTCAGGCAAATATCACTATCATATGTCTTCCTAAACTATTAAACGAAGACATTGAACACTTTCCTGATAACAAACATTACAACAAACCACAACATATCTTGATAAGAACTCCCAGAAAAACTAATACCTAATCAGCTTTCACATATTGAGTGACAAATAAGAATCTCTCAAATTATAGTGACCAGGTATTTCTCAAAGCTTGTCCCCCTTCAACAGGATACATTTGAATTTTAGAAGTTTTAATATTGTGTTAAGTATGCACCCACACAAACTTTAATATAGTGTATGTAAATGTTTGAAGAGAGAGAGGGAGAGAGGGAGAGAGGGTTGTAATCAATATGTAATGTCAAGAAGCCTATTTGACATATTATTACAAGAAATCACTTGCTTACATACTTATCCATCAGCCATCAGATTTTATAAAACATAAAGATGGAGAGAGAGAAACTATCTAAAGACGACTCCCTAGTTTAAAATTTTAATAAAGGTCAAATTCTTTATATTTTACTACTGTAAGTCTTATTTTAAAATTTAAATAATTCTACATCAGCCATTAAATACCCAGAGATGTACTTATTGTCTATCTTTACTTGTTTTCTAAATCATTCCTAACAATGTAAACTTATATGACTATAAAGTCCTTAACCAAAACACAAGTCATCGCTGCAAATAAGGAGGTTGGTATACGTATGGAGTTCATTAAATCTGCTTAAATTCTTAAACACTAAACATAAACCACATTAATTCACCTAAAACGATACAATAATCATAAAAAGTTCAATTACACACTAATTTCTTTGCAAAGAGTGAGGATTATTATACCTGAAGACCAGCACGAGATGACCTAGAAATCGGCCTTTTCTTGTCATCCTTCCCCTTATTAGCTGCAGCAGCTGCTGCTGTAGTTTTCCCTGCTACAAGTCCCTTTCCTCCTTTTCCCGCCATCTATATCCCCTAAACAAAACAAATTAAATGCACACAGACAATTAAAATTTGTAAATATTCAAAAAAATAATATCAACAAATTCTCCCTCTCTCATACGCAAGCAAACTTTTAAATTGTATAAATTCAACAAACTCTCTCTCTCTCTCTATATATATATATATATATGTGTGTGTGTGTGGCTCTCTCCCTCTCCCTCTCTTACAAAAAAAAAATTAAAATTTGTGTAAAATCAACAAACTCTCTCTCTCTCTCTTTCCCCCCCCTACACAACAATCTTAAATTTGTAGAGGATAGAAAAACTAAAATCAACAAATTCACTCTCCTCTCTCTCTCTCTCCCTATCTCTCTCTCGAGTCTCTTACACAAATAAACTTAAAATTCGTATCTCTGTCTCCCTATCTCTCTCTCTCGAGTCTCAGAAACAAATAAACTTGAAATTCTTATACAATGAAAAGCAACAATTAACAAACACAATCTTACACACACGCCCAATTAAACTTTATATATAATCAAAATAACATCTATATAAAACAGTGAAGAGATACATACGAGATCTAGTCAATTCTGGTCAAAGATCGAAGCTTTCTCAACGAATTAACAAATAAAATCACAATTCATGTATATAAACAAATACATACACGCGTGTACGTATACATAAAGTTGTAGAGAGAGAAAGCGTACCTTAGAGTGGTTTGTGTGTTTCCGTGAAGAGAGAGGCGACGAATGCTAGAGAGAGAAAGCAGATGGGGTTTGGGTGAGAGAGAGTTTACTTTTATTTACTGTTATTATTTATCTTTTGGCCCCTTTAATTTATGTTAATTACAATTCAGTCCCTTGAGTTTGGGTAATTTATGTGTGTGTCCCTTTGTACTTCCCGGGGTAGACTTTTCATCGATTTCAAAATTGTCGGTCAACGACTTTTGTTAAGTTTGTGGATTACGCAAGTGAGCTGAGTTAATAGGGCTTTTAGTTTCGTAGGCCGTAGAGTTTCAAGGCTTTTTGGGCCTTCAATTTATAGTTGGGCTGAATTATGTTTTATAGGGATTTTTGGTCTTCATTCTTTCATTTACATTTCCAGGAAATTCACTACACCAATTACCTAATCTTCTGAATTTGAGTAGAGCATGTCCGAGACTAATTAGCTAAAATAAATATTTAAACAATAATAATTTAAAATTTTATTAAATTTATAAGAGTTTTTATTCCAGTGGTACCAACTACCAACTATAATGGTCAGTTATATTTAATAAAAATATTTTATTACCATTTTTACATATATGTGTGTGTGTCTATGAAAATTTTATAGCTTAAATGTTATATTTAAAAAAATGAAAGAATAAAATATATATTCGTTCGAATACCACGGGAGGAGAATTTATGATTATGCCTCATGAGTCAGAGTTTGTCACTTAAATGCAGTTTATCTTGGTTCACGTGATTTGCATGTTATTGCGTGAGCCCGTAGGGTTTACCCAGTGCGCACCCAGTGCGCACCCAAAGGGTAGCGGCTGCGAGTTAACTACGATATATATATATATATATATATATATATATATTCCGTGAAAATATATTGAATATAATAGTAATCTACTATATATTATAATTGAAATATAATAACATATTTATATATGACGAAACATAATAAATAAACATGACTTATATCTATTATAAAATATAAAATTCTATTACATAATATTTATTACTATTCATACAAATATGCAATGTATACTAAAATAATTATTAAAGTTTAAAATATTAAATATATATAAGAATTTTAGTACATATGTATCAAGTGTAATATATATATATATATATGCATATATTAATGCGTAGAGTAGGTTTAGATTTAAATAAAGTTGGAAAGTTTACGTGGATTTTTTGCTAATCGGCTACATGATCAACAAATATAAAAGATGTGATACAGTAACATGTGTAATGGTTGGAGGGCTATATTTTTTAACTAATATCTATATCATAATGTTACCTAGACTTTTTACCTGATAGGTGATCGTGGATGCTTCAAGTACCCCAAATATTATCGAAGAAGTTAAAAAAGAACCAACCACCTTCTCATTTTTCTTTCCAACAAACCCTAAATCTCCTATTCAATTTAGGGGTTATCATCAACCTTTTTGGTTGATTATAAGGCCCATTGTACTGTATTTGGCTTAATTTTTATTCTGTTTAATAAAATCTTTCTTCTTTTTGAGAGAATTTCAACCTTGGAATTGAGTTTTTCATACCGCTTTTGTCAGTTTGGTAGTCTCTACTCGTGAGAGTTGATTGTGAGAGTTTTTTCGTGTTTTAATGTTAGATATTATATATCTGCAAGGCGCTCATAATAACGATTTATTGGGAACAATTCGCATGATATCACAGTTATGGTCAATTTTTAGGACAAGTTCTGACAAATCAGGTATACACGGTTCTCACGGCTACACCAAATCTTTCTATTATCTCTTCAAGAAAACTGTTAAAGGGATAATTTTGTTTAATAGTGGTTTGGAGGTTGATGGCCGAAATAAAGATCAATGATGGTGTTTTAAGACGGAGGAAGGTTGTGTATGGTGGTGGTTGAGCTTGTATAATGACTCCTTAATAAACAATAGGGTTTTCTTTACTCTTTGTCAAGTGTCAACTCATGTTTAATACAAGTGCCTACGTACCCTATTTATAAGGGTCAAGTCTCACGTAGTTCTTGGTAAAATTTTCATGGATAAGGTTTGGTTTTCGACCAATGTAACCCAAGCCCATCTCCAAATGAGACCTTCAGCCAATTAGTCACGTAAATCCCGATCGACCTTGTGACTCCCTTAAACTCGGAATTAGGAATGAGGACCAACGACACCTTTATGATAATTGAAATACCATAACATCAATAAAATAAACCTCGAAAACCTACAAGGATCGACACATGATAAAGTATGAGACAAGATTACAACTACCAATTTGGATAATAATTATTATACAACTCTTTTTCAAATTATTCAAAACACAATTCTGACATGGAATTGCCAGATTACCCAGATGTATCTGAATATCAACTACTACATTTCTTAAAAGACTACCAACGCTTCCTCACACCATCTTCTACCTGATATGGCACCTGGAATCTAAATGTGAGTAAAGGACCATGGACACTCTTACGAGCGGTGCGTCTAAGTCTATCCATCTTCTTGCTTAATTGTCAAAGTTAAATCTATTCAAACAATATGAGCTAAAAGGCTCAACAAGTAACTAATAAAACAATTCTATATATCAATGTGTGTCTATATGTGTGTGTGGGGCAGTGACTTAACATTAATCAAAAGGACCTCTCTAATAGGGTTTCAAGGGATCAAGGTCATAATCCTGAACATTTCATTAACTAAAACAATCAACATTTTATGAATAGGATTTATCAGAACTTTGGAAAGATTTAACTTACTTATTTTTAAACTTCTAATCAAAACACAACATAGAAATAGTGCCTAAAGCACAATTTAAAAACCTTTACTTCCTTTTTATAAAATTAGAACCTTCGATTTGAATATCCATCTTTTAACAATAATACGGGTGATCAGCCCGTACCAACCTCCATCTGGTCATAAGGTACCTAAGGCACTATATCGGCCTTTAATAGTGGACTAGCCTTGCTAGTTTCTTATTTAGTTGGACTAGCCCCACTAGCCTTTTACGCAATATTCAAACTTTATGATTTCAATGAAAACTTTTATATTGGAAAGTTCTTGTTTTCCTTAAACTTAACTCCATTTTTAACAATTACCATCTTTTGAAATCATTTGGACTCTTACAAGTCGAATATCATTCTTAGTTTCATTTCAGGAATTCAGATGGGGTAAACAAGGTTATAAGGGAAAAATGTAAATTATAGCGTGATCAAGGTAAGTATAGGTATTAACAATGTACATTAAACAAAAATATCTCGAATAAGGGTGTTAACAAAGCATGCGTATTATCAATATGGGGATTTAGGACATTAAAGGTATTAATTGGGAAAAATGATTCATCAGTGAGTATAGGGAATATGGATATTAAAAAGAACAAAATACCAACAAGGTAATCATATCCGGAAAGAATCAGGCTAATAACAAGGTTTATCAACAAGATCGAATAACAAAATTACCATATTCATTATCTTTATCATTTCATAACATAAATACTTTCTACTATCATTTTTTTCTCATTTAGCAATTATAAAAAAATGGCAGAGTTAGTTACCTCATAAAGCGTTCTTTTTCATAGCGGTTGAGTTACTGCCACCTAGAACTTCATTTTCCAACCTAGTTCGAATGCCTTGTCTTTTCAAATCTACAACACAACAGTAAACCCTAATTAGGGACCCTATAAGTAATCAACGTTTCTCTGAACCTCTAACTTTCTACTCCAATTCGCGTAAACTAAACCAACTCGTAATTTTACTTATAATTTTGATCACACTATACGAGTAGTAGATGAGTGTGCCTTATACCCTTAAATCACCTTATACCAACTTTTGCATATAAAAACAATTATACATGCACATATCTTATTCACATCGATCACATAAAACACATTCATATCCATATTCTTGTATATACTGGTCCCTCTGATCCATTATTTATACTCAAGTAAACATGAAGCCACGTAAGCACATATTTGGTTTTACAATCATGCCCTTTTTGCAATTAACACATAAAGGTTTATGTAATAACCCCAATTTTTGAGACCCTGGTGAATAGTAACTTTTGCTCATATTGCTGATTAATAAAAATTGTCAGGCCACCCTATGTAGGGGTTCTTTAATGGATATTCTGAGATCATATTATAACTCCATAATGTATATGAGGGTATGTAAAGATCGTCAGAATTTGAATTCAAACACTTTGTTTTTTTTTTCCGAAAATCCACCTGATACCGACAAAATTAAGTATAAGGTAACATGATAAAAAAGATTTTAATTCAAGAATTATAAGAGAAGATCATTTAAGGAATATAAAATATTAAGAAAGGTTTAGGGAATCCTAAGTAATAAGATCCTAGATATGATCCCTCAAACGATTAACGAGAATGAGAGTTAAGTGAACCGTAAAATAAATAAATGACCAACGGGCAAGCACGTGCAAGTAGCATGGGAGGGAAGCTTCCAAGAGAAGCTAAAAGATGTGGTTGTAAGTAAAGACACCCTCACACCATGAGATTGTGACATGTGGCAAAGGAATGATGCAAGCAATGATTTAAGCAAGTGATGTCATCACTTTATCAAGATATTTGTTCAAGAATCATCCTCCACCAAGTATTTCCTTCTCATTTCCCAAGGCAAACCAAGAAAGCAAAAGCTCCCCCCCATTTTTTTCTACTTCTTCCATTCGACCTTTTCATAGAAATGGTGAAATAGATTTTCAAAACTCAAGCTCTAGGCCATGGAAAATTACAAGGTTTGTTTCTTTAGATCCTATATTTCACAACTTAGTTATGCTATAAGTTTGAAGCCAAGATTCCAAGGATTCCTTAGTTAAACAATTCCTCAAAGTTCGTGATGAATAGTGTTTTCAAGAACTAACATTTTGTTTTCGTATGTTTTCTTTAAGATCCAAGCTTGGTAGAGATAGTTAGAGATTCCTAGAGGTTTTTTAGTAGTAGTTCTCCGCTCTCCAAGGAAGGTATAAACTCTTGAACCCTTAGTTTTAAATTTGGTTTTTTGGATGATAATGGTGATTAGGATTTTGGGTTGATTGTGGTTGATGTTTGGATTGTTAAGGTTGGATTGGTGTTGATTCGGTGTTGGTAAAATTTGGAAATCGTTAGGTTATAGCCGTCGTAATGCCCAATTTTCCTTAACTGTTTTGTGCATAAATTTTGGACCTGAACACCCACTGCTACGAACTAAAAACTTCCAATCTTAGATAGGTTGTGTTTTAAGCTTTGTTTTGATATGTGGTTCGCTTGGATCCGATGTACGGTTTAGGAGAAACGACCGTTTCAAGTAACGGCGTTTCGCAAACGAACCCTTACCCCTCGCGTAACTTTAAGACCTTATTTATGACCCTTAAAAGACTCATTGAATTACGAAACAAATATGTAAAGTGGATTAGGCAGTTGGTAAAGTACTCGCGAAAGAGTCGCCTTAAAACAGTTAACGGGTAATTTTATAAAAATGGTGGAACCGAGGGTACTCGAGCGACTAATGAAAATCGTTAAGCGCAGAAGCGAATGATAGAGTCTAAGGGGATAAAGTCTAGTTTCTTAAGCGACCATGGTTTAATTCTGGCTTATATGTTATTTATAGGTTACCGGACCCACTCTAAGTTTAAGTCTACCCCGAGACACTCAGGCAAGTTTTCTACCCGTATAACTGTTGTTGTGATGTATATATGTATATGCATTATCTTGTGATAAGTGCATGATTGTTATTAGCAAATCTTGCGATATATTGAAGCATGTTGATATATATATATATATATGTATATGCATGCCTGTTTCATAATCTTGATATCTCATTGTTGATTCAATTGTTATAAACTGCATAATACTTATGCTAGAGATAGGCATTATTTGCGTATACCCTTAGTATAGGGGACCTAAAGGTTAACATTTTTCTAAAACCGGGAGACGATGTTCCCGAGTATATTATATATATATATAGTTTTCAAAACTATTAATCGAAAATATTTATTCGATAGTTTTAAAATATATGTGAATATTAGTTTGAATATTCATTCGAGGACTTATGACTCCGTTTATTTTATTAAATAATATTCATTATTTTCTTAAAGAATAATATTTTGTTATTCGCCAAGTATTCGAGAAATGATTGATATCGTCAATCATTCTTACATTAAATATTTTCAGAAAGTTATTTTCAAAACTTTTACTTCATTTGCTTTGATAAAAGCTATTCGTTATTGGAATATTATTTATAGCATAATATTCAAATATTCTTTGATTATCTTGGAATTGATTTATTCTATCAAATCATCCTTATTCCAAAGGCTTTCAAAAATGTTTTCAAGTCTTCAAAATGATTTTAAAAGTTAGAGCGGACCCCAAAACTCATTTTCCAATTTAAGATCTTCCTTTCGAAGAGGATTTAAATACTCGCTCAAAACCTAAAGGATCCGGCTCTGTGGTGTATTTTATATTCATAACGAGGTTGCTGATTTGATAAAGAGCTTTTGATTACATGCCCAACATTCGGGAAGTAAGTCATTCTAAATGAGTCGGCATAAGCGACAGGCCGGGGTACGGTCTATCAAAGTGTAAGTGGCTGGGTGGCAGTCCATCAACGCGTAAGAGACCGGGTGGTGGTCCAACATAAGCCCTAATGCGGCAAGGGTGATGACCGGTGGAGGATTCATCCATCTACTAGTAGAAAATGTTACTTAATTGGTATCTTTTCCTGATCAGCAAGATATCGGGTTTATGCCAAAGTTTTCTTCTTTCTAAATTCATTGGATATTACAACTCTGTTTATACTTTTCTTAACCGAGGATTTCAAGAAGTGTATGAGATATATATATAGGTGTATATATATCGGGAATTAATGAAGTATCTCGTAACTTCATTTCTTTTGAATGATATTTCAAAGATTGATTATATTCAAGTCTTATCTTGTAGTCTCATCTATGTGATGAACTTTTGAAACTGATTATACCTTGAACGGTGGTAGTTCAAGCAGTATTCGGAAAAGATATAAGTATATTGGAGTATCTTGTAACTTCATCTTTTCATCTTATATCTAGTAAAGGATTATCTTATGCATGACAAAGATTTTTTAGAAAAACATGAGACAAGGTTAGATATATGAGATCACCTTGCAACGATATTTTTATACAGTTATAAACTGGAACTCTGTGTATATTATGCATGGAAGATGATTTCAAAGATTTTGAAAAGTATATATACATATATACTTAATATTTTGCGACTTGATCGCGTCAAACTTGGTTCATTTCTTCTTGACCAAGACTTTTATGAGTACTATAAGAATGCTCATATATTGTTAATTATTACACATGTTATTTTGGTGGGCTTGTTGCTCACCCTTGCTTTATTCTTTCATCACACAACAACAGCTAGACAAGATGAACAGAACCAAGCTCCCAACTCGCGAGCGGATAGGAAACGTTCCGCGGTTTCCTGTAGGCGTTGATGCCGCTGTAGCTGAGGTAGGAACTACCAATAGGCTAGGTTTTCAACTGTTGATGTACCAGACTTATGTATATTTATGAACTGTTATAATGATAAAGAAAATGTAAATTTATTCCAAAACCCTATTGAGGTGTAATGGCTTATAATTGTGGAATAAAATGACTTGTGTTATTTTTGGTATTCATCTCTGAGACTTTAACTTGTGGTGTGTGTGTGTATATTATGGGGTCACAGTATGCAGTAGTTGGTTATTTATTAAGATTAAATGTTATTAAGGGGAATGGAACTCATGACAACCCGGATCCCCGACCCCGGATTTGGGGGTGTTAAAGAAATGGTATCAGGGCTAAGCGTTATAAACCTCAGAGATGATGCATCGTTAAAATGATAAGTTCACTAAGATAATAAGAACTCTTGCCAAGTTCATAGTCTAATGACAGTTAAAACCCTTATGGGAACCCTTATAAATATCATGATAGCAACATAGTTCGTTATCGTATAGGGTAGCGGGGCACCGAACCCTGAGGTTGAGGAGCAACAACGCAATGCTGTTTTATTACATATTAGGGATCAGATTGTGAATCCAATGGAGCACTCTAACGAGGGACCAGATGTTGTTCATATTAAGAATGTAGCGATTGAGGATGTTATCCCAGAAGGGATTGTTGTTGAAGAGGACCCCGTGGAGGATCCTGACAAGAATGAAGAAAGGACCGCTGAGGATTGATGACCGTAGTCAAGGTGACTACTAGAGATGGGATTGGCCGGTTACTATCGTAGGTTCGTTCAAGTTTGCAAAGATCGCAGCCCCTTTAACGCGACTTACTCGTAAGACTGAGAAGTTCAAATGGATAGAGAAATGCGAGAACAGCTTCCAAGAACTGAAGAAAAGATTGGTGATGGCCCCTATGTTGGCGTTGCCAGATGGAAAAAGAGATTTTATGATTTGTAGTGACACTTCGCATAAGGAATTAGGGTGCTTCTTATAGAACACGACAAGATAATCGCGTACGCGTCAAGACAATTAAGGGATTATAAAATTCAATATCCCACCCGTGATCTTGGGCTCACGACAATAGTTTTGCCCGAAAGATTGGAGGCACTACTTGTATGGTAAGAAGTGCGAGATTTACAAAAACCATAAGAGCTCAAGTATATTTTCATGCAGAAAGAGCTCAACTTGCGCCATAAGAGGTGGTTAGAGCTGATCAAGGATTACGATTATGAGATTCTTTATCATCCAGGGAAAGCCAATATGGTGGCTAACACCCTTAGTAGAAAGGAGAGACTCAAGATGATAATGTCTTTGTGAGAGTTGATAAAAGATACTTTGAGAAAATGGAAATAGAAGTGAAGGTAACCGGAGCCGGTATCGAAAAGCTGTTGAGATTGCAATACAGCCCGAATTATTGGAAAATATCATATTGTGCCAAGAGAAAAAAGTGAAAATGAAGGCAGAGAGCCAATGACTGGAGAAGAGACTAATACCGAGAAAGATGATAAGGCAATAATGAGGTATTCCTATAGAATTTTGGTTCCAAACGTTCAAGAGCTTAAGGACGGGATCTTAGATGAAAGCCATAGTTCGAGGAATAAGATTTAGGGTAAACCCTGAATGTGATAGTCAGGGAGGTCGCCATCAAGATAGAAGGAACCCATAACATAATTAAGAGGAAAACAAGGATTTTAACGTATTAGATAACCCCGATTATGGGAGAAGGATGAAATATTTTATACTGAGAAAACAAAAGTCGAGCAAGATAGGGAGAGCCAGGACGGTACTCCTATAGGGCAATTCATGGATCTGCCTAAACAAAACTTATACTTTTATCCCCAACCACCACCCTAAGGAAACAATGCGGTGGGAAATTCCTTCACGACCTTTAAGTTGCTAAGCTCCCAGAGTTCCAAGGAATAAGCTGACCCAGACGAGGCAAGAGCCTGGCTAAAGAAAATATAGGAATCATTTGAGATTCTAAATGATCGACGAAGCGCAAAGGACTTTTTTTGCCACTTACCTTCCTAAGAGAGAGGCCACCCGCTGGTGGAAGGCTAAGGAAGATAGAGAAAAAGTGTAGAAGTTTTAAAACGAGACCAAAGACGGACATGTATGATGAATCGTGAATCTAGGTTGTGAAAGTCGTCAAGGTTCGTCTGAAGGACACGAATCCAGAATGACGGGATTTTGAAATCAATGCTTATGTTGTGTTGATTTATGAAATGGTTATAATAGAAACGAAAATAAAAGACTAAAATGGGAATGAGCATAAAGGGATATAAAGGAAATATAATTGAGAAGCGATAAGGGAGTTAGGTATGTAAAACCCTAAGAAACCCTAGCAATAAATATAGAGAAGTGTGTCATCATCAGCGCGATGGTGACTGATCATGAGATAAAGTCAAGGTTTGAAGGTGTAAGCGATACGTATAATTAATCCCCTTTAAGTTGAGAGTATTCGATGAAACTCTGAGATAGATCGATGGATTAATAAGGGAACACGGATGGACTGAGGAGACAGGAAAGCAAAAAATTAAGAAATTGGATGAGGGAAATACCTTCAAAAATGTGAAGTGTATGTAACACATGTGACTTGATGCCCAAAAGGGAGACACCAAGTATAGAAGATATCCCAACATTGAGATGACTGTTGAGATAAACAATAAAAGTAAATGAGGATTTAGTAAGAAGAAGTTCACGTTGAACACGACCAATATCTTCTAGAACATCCTTCTTATCATTACCAAATCAGGAAAGAAAAGCGGATAACCATTGTTATCTTTTGGAGGCCATATGGATAGACTTCAGTTTGAATGAGGATGCTATTGTGAAATTAGGTATAGACTATCGAGGCAGGAATGATTGAATAAGATACCCTTATCAAGAATATAAGACTTGATTTATCCATGGAAGGATGCAAGTACCTTTTTAAAATATGGAAATAAGGATAGAACCTCGATAACTTGAGATGAACCCTAGGGAAATGCATAAAGGTTGGCATTTCACCCTTAATAGGGACAATATGAGTTTTGACAGTATGAATTGGAAAGGATTAAGGTAACAACAACCTTTAAGGATCAGTGAAGAAATTTTTCAGAAGTACATAGACAATGGTTCTAGTATTAGTAAATGATATATTGATATGCCCTGTATCTAGGGAATATAAAGGAACTATTCAAGGATAACCTTAGAGGTTTTACAAGGAGAAGGGTAATATTCAAAGTTCTGAAGAATATAAATTTTGATAAAGGAAATATGACGTAATTATAATAATGCCAGGTGGACACGTGTTGAACCATAAGAAAGTATAGATCGACCCAATGAAGGTCGAGATTGGTGAAACAAGAAGGACCCAAGCTAAGAGACGTCCTAAGTATGATCGAGAGTCAGTCATGACAATGTTTGCCTCTAAAGACCGAGGCAATAACGTATAGAAAAATGGTGATATTTTTTTTCTCACCAAAGCTTAAGGAAGAGCATTTTCACACAAGTAGTGATTGGAAATGAGGTAGAAAGTTTAGTTGGAGATCGTTCAAAAGACATTGATTATAAGGAACTATTACTATCAGGAAAGGCCAATGAGGTGGCCGACACTCTAAGTGTAAGAGAGCAATTATAGGCGCTCGTGCTTTAGGAATACAGTGATGATGGTTAAAGCCGTGAATGTTGTATTATGGTGTGAAAGATTGACATTCCTTCTGATGATTGTGTGATACTTAACCGTAATAGTAATTTGGTAAAGATTTAATTCATGCAATCGCCGTGGGCGGTCTATCTATCTTAGAAGGTCCTATCTTGAGATAATCCAGGACCATGTTACGAAATAATTAAATGAACCTTTAAGCTTCATGTCTCCTAATAAAGACATATGGTTAATAATGGCGTTAACCTGCTATCGTTTCTTTGATTGAAACTCTTCTGTAATCTTATCTGCTTCATGTCATATGTACGCCAAGTTCAGGAGTGTTCTTTATGAATCATGAAATGGTAATTATGTTGCCTCCATAAAAGAATTCGATACGACAGGTATGGACTCCGTATGGTTAGATATTAAGATTTCAAGGAAAATGAATGATTATCGTAAGTCCATGGTGGACTATAGCAATGCAGCAATGGTTCTTTGAATAATGAGACGGTAACAACCGTGAGAGTTGTATTGTAATGGATGTTAAGATTGAGTACCACTAATCGGATCATGGTGATATATAAGTTATCATTGATAGACTAACTAGTCGATTATCTACCTATTGAATTAATAATCCTTCTAATCGATAGAGAGTCGTATTACCATATGAGGAAGGTTGTGGGGCTAGCGTAGAATTCTAGTAACAACGATGTCTAGAATGAAATCCCATATTCGATTTCCGATGTTGAGGGAGTTTCAAAGGTGGTTGTTCATAAGTTCGAGCAAAAGCATGGGTCCATAAAATGACAGATGGATTAGTAAATATTTAGGCACATGAATTGCTATGCGATAATACTAGATGTTGATATATATGCATATATGTTTCGTTCTCCTGTGATAAACCTCTATAGTTCAGAGGTAGATTCCAAAACAGATATTTTGTGACCATATTTTTTTCTTAAATTTGTTCTTTTCTCTCCTTTTCATTTCGTGTAAACTGAGAAGAAAAAACCCTTCCAGAAGGGGAGGTATTTCCGAATGACTATCTATCTGTGTGATAGAAGCCTAGTAGGTACCACATGTTGTTTAATTGCTTATCAAGTACTAAAGGCTGGCCACCTTCTGTACTAACTATGCGATGTAACATGTTACGACGGGTATTTCTAAACCTTATCTATATATAATTGTGTGTTTATAATTGAGATTTAAATTATGTGGTATTATAAATGTGGGTGATCTATATGTTGAGTGCCTATAAATTAAGTGTTTATTGTACTAGTTTATATAAAAAAATTTGAAAGGAAAATCTTATTATTTAGTATTTTTAAATGATAATCAAAAGTATTTCATTCTATATGAAAAATCGATTTTTAAAATCTTTTAACAACAAATTTTCAAATTTTATATCATTAAATTTCTAAAATCATAAGCTATTTTATAATACTTATTTTGTGATTTATGGAAGTGTATTTATTTCTATAGCAATTGTTTTATATAAATTAGTTGATTTTTAATTTGCAATTTACTTAGTTGTCCATGCATGCATGTTGCTCCCTATTCAAGATAAGGGCAAATTTGGAAATTCCAACCCCACTAACTACTACTTCACTAGCCAAGTTACTTCTTTACCCTTGCATGCAAAATTGTCACAAGCTTGTTAGAAGGTCACTTTTGTCAATTCTCAATTCCACTCACATTTTAATCAAATTAAAACCATAAAATTAAGGACAAGTTGTCATAATTCTCACCTCACTCTCACTTCACTTCACTCCACTCTCACCTCCTCTCCCTCTCTCGGCCCTCTCTCTCTCGGCCGAAGCCCCCACCCCCTTTTTTTCTTCATTTTTCATTCAAGCATCCATCTTCCATTTAAGTAATCTTACTTCCCATATCTTGTTCTTTAATAATCCAAAGAGTTTAGGGTGAAAAATCTACGTTTTGATCTTGCATGGTAGTGTTTTGTTAAACTCAAAGTGAACACCCTTGATTCTTGTGATACGAAGGCTTTCACCATGAGATATATTATCATAGGGTTGAGAATGGCTAGACATGAGTGTGTCACACTCATGCAAATGTTTTTTTCACCCTAATCCATTCGGCCATGACTTGTTAGGAGCCGAATGGATGGTGTTCTTGTTGCCTTGTTGATTTTTGTGTGTTTATGTGATAATAGCATGGATTTGGAAATAAAAACTTGATAAAACTCTTTGCATGCTAAGTTATCATATTAGTTTTGGTTAATGCTAGGCTTGCATGTTGATTCTATGATGAAATTTATATGGAAACCATATTTTTTTGGCTTGTAAGTTCGAAAGTATGCATGCATAGGTTTAACTCATGATTTTCGAAAGTTCTTTATTATTTGGATTGATTTTTGTTAATAATCTCTAATTTCAGTTAAGTTAGGATATTAATTATGATATTTTCTCATTGTTATGTGTTTTTGATTCATATATATATATATATATATATATATATATATATATATATGGAGGATTTAAGTTGGTATTTGCGAAATTGAGATGACTTGTAATTAGTATATTATTTTGACTCTTGTTTTGCTATATTGCACTCTAGATAAGGATGATCTCCACTAAGCCAATATTGTGTGTGGGAGTGTTAGTTCAGTAGGTTACCTTGGTTGAGGGTTAGTTTGGGTTTTGGTTGATGTTTGGCATGGTTTGTCAAGTGGGATATCATAGTGGAAAGGGTACATTAAATTCTGCAGATTTTCAGTTTTGTATTCTTTTTCCGCAAGTGCACTTGTGAGAACCATTTATGCCTTGTCGGCTATATTCATTGTGGCTTCTTCCTCGAGATTGTATTCACTAACCTTCTTTTCGATGAGGATGTCATCGACAATTTTGGTAGGTATGTGAACACCGTCTTCGATAGCCATCCAAACTTTGACTCCTTGAGATCTTGCATAAATGCAAAATCTAGTTTTCTATCTTGCAAAGTTGGTGCCATCGAACAGAGGAGGTCGTGAGCTTGACAATCCTTCACCACAACCAACGAGATTAATATACGCCATTTGGACCACTTTTTGTTGTGCCTGTAAATCTGCAAATCACTTAACAAACACGTTAAAAAGCACTGCTCTGATACCAATTGTTAGGTTTCGTATGAGGGCTATATTAAGCTAGAAGGGGGGTTGAATAGCTTAATTACCAATTTAAAATTTATTATGGCGTTTTAAAATAATTTTATCCCTTTTTAAAACTTTACCGAGTGGTTATGCAGTTTATATGTGCGGAAAATAAAGTACAAGGAAAGAAAATACCACACGGCGATTTTATCCTGGTTTGCAATGGCGCAACCTCTAATAGAACCGCTCACCCCTACTCCAGTCCCCGAGCTCCTCTCCCGGACTCGGGATTTTCCCTTAATATAAACTCGCTCCTTTAATAGGCGGAGAAGCCTTTACACCCTTACAAATACTTATCTTGGTGCGTAACACAAGGGTCACCACCTCAAAATAAATGTAATTCCTACACAAACTTATCTTAGATAATAACTTCCCGCTATCTCTTCAAAGTTGATGCAGATCCCTTGTGTGGACTTAGCTTCTTTAGCTTTCACCGGTCTCGGATCTTAGTATCCGGTCTTGGGTCTTTCCTCTTCTTCACGGTGCAAATACGACTAACTCCCCGCTAGTGCGTATGAGACTTGGGTCTTAGAACGAAGATCACCTCACGTCACCTCAACTCACTGCAAAACTAATAAGACAATCCACAAAACACAAAGTATAGAGAAAATATGTGTTGAACTAGTATGTTACGGTACTAGCCCAAAAGATAGTATAATATTCAAATAAGAATATTAATACTCTATATGTATACTTGACTTGAGATATAAAATGTTATATCAAGTATACTTTTGATTACTCCGTCTCTATGGATTATATGTTAATAGGAGTAATATAAGAAGTCCTTTATATGTATAATCAATATGGATTATGACTTATTTGATCTTCAAGCTCAATACGTATACTTTACTCGGAATATATATTTATATGTCAAGTATACTCATGATTACTCCGTCTTTGTAAAATATATGTTTATCGGAGTAATAAGAAGTCTTGTATATATGTATAAGCACTATGGCTTATGACTTCTTTTGTATTCTTCTTCTTTCGATTATATATTTATGGATCGAAGAATACTTTGGTTACAATCTCAGAATTGTACCTATCCTTTTAAGCTCTTAGGCTTATGGATTTATTATACTTATGATTTGACGATTATGTGGTCAAAGTATACTTTTAACTTCAAGCAACTTTATAGGTTCTATAATTCTTAGCCAAGGTCCAAATAATAGAAGTACAAGTAATTGGCTTTGAATTTGTGCTTTTGAAGTTTAGGTGGATGATTACGAAGTTTACTATTGATCGACTTATAATCCCCCAGAACACTGAAGATGCTAGAAGGGGTTATAAGTGATACCTTTCATAATTATACTATATACACGAACTATGCGTTGACCAAGATCAAGATAAATGAAATGCAAAGTAATTGGTCAACTCGTGTGATTAAATCTACCTTTGAAGCTTAGACGGATGATTACGAAGTTTATATATATTGAATAAAAACCCCACGGAACACTAAGGGTAAATAGTTTAAAGCATAACATGGTTCATACTCCAATTAGTCCTTTAAGGTCTTTAACCTATGTTCCAAAGTAAGGCGAGGGGTAATGGTTCGTTCGCGAAACGCCGTTACTTAAAACGGTCGTTTCTCCTAAACCGTACATCGGATTCAAACGAACCACATATCAAAACGAAGCTCGTAACATGAACTATCTAATCATGACAATGGTCAAAACCTAACAGTGAGTCCTCGGGTCCTGATGTTAAGAACAAAACAGTCTAAAGTCAATCGGACATTACGACGGCTATGTTTACGCGATTACCAATTTTTATCCTACTCTAAATCAACCACCAATCAACCACAATTCAACCATACAACCAAACTCCATACCTAAAATGCTACAACAGCCCCAACAACTCAATATTTCCAAATTTATACTACTTCCCAACATGAACTAAAAGCTTTACTTAAGTTCTTTAACTAATCAACAAGATTTACAACTCCAAACACATCACAAAACCAACACATCTCTAAATACTCAATAATCAATCTTCTCATGAACCATACTAAACACAAAAGCTCTAAATATACAAAAGTAGGGCTAGGGTTTGAGATTATACCTTCCTTGGTGAGTAAAAGTAACTAAGGAGCTTGAAATCACCCTTGAAAGTCCTTACCAAAGCTTAATCTAAACAAAAACTCAAGAACAAAATTTTAAGTTCTTGAAAAACACTATTCACCCTCTTCTTCCATGAATTTTAGGAAGAGATTGTGAAGGAATTTGAAGCTTAAACTTATAGGATAGCTATATCTATGCATAAGGAATCTTAGATAATTACCTCACTAATTAATGAAGCTTGGAACTTGGATTTTGATTTTTTTCTTCTTGAAATGGAAAAGAGGCCGAGAGCTTTTCTTGAAGAAAAGTGAAGTCAACTTGTGTTTTGGTGAAATGATTTGTTAGTTGGTTGTTTTTGGCTTTTGTTTTAATTATTTACCTTTTAACCATGGTGATTTTTGTGTGGTTTTTAATCAACCAACAACACACTTCTCTTTGGTCATGCTTAGGTCATCATGTTATGTAATCCTCCCACACTTGTCCTCTTCTTGTTGGTGAGATGACATCACTCTCCACTAACCCTTTGATTAACTCCTAATTACTTGGCTAATGACCGCTGATCTGTTATACGGTTCGCTTAACTTTCGTTTTCGTTTATCATTTGAGGGATCATACCCGGGATCTTATTACTTGGGTTTCTTTAACCTTTCTCAATACATTATATTCCTTTTATGATCCTATCTTATAATCCTTTAATTTAAATCATTTTTATCCTGTTACCTTATACTCAATTCTTTCGGTATCTGGTGGATTTTCGGGAAAAATCAAAGTGTTCGAATTTGGATTCTGACGATCTTTACATATACTTATATATCATATAGAGTACTAATAAGATCTCAGAATAAAAATAAAAGAACCCCTACATAGTGTGACATGAAAAGTTTTCATATTCAGCAATATCAGCAAAAACACTATTCATAAGGGTTACAAAAAAGTTCAAAATTTTGGGGTTATTACATAATTTCTACCGAAAATCCGACATGACTCGTTCATAAATACGCTAGTCAATTAACCAATCCAATCAACAATACACAACAACACCACAACTAATTACCATTTACAAATTTCAACTTAAAACTTATAATCCTCAATCAATTAAAATCTGAATTTTATCTAAAGCACACATGCACGATCTCATGTTGTAATTTAAAACATAAATGAATTATATTATCGACTAAATACACAACTTAACCAAATTAAAAATTTTAAACCCTTAAAAAAATCTGCATAAACACGATAGAAACATGCATCGACATCAAGTTATATTTAACACATTAATGAACCATAATCATTTATAAAACATCAATACTGAATCAAAATTTCGAATTTAAGAAACCGAAAATTCAAACTTTGATTTGAACTTAACATGCATGAATGGAAATAGGATTATAACGATTTATAGGGCTCAAACGTGCATCACCTCCCACTGCCAGCTCGATGGAGCTTATTGTCGGCGACGATAAAGCTCCGGTGGTGCCCCGAAAGGGTTTCCAACTCGAAACTTCGTCGATAACGATTACCAGTCACGTATCCATGACTGATTGCAACAAATTGAACCGAATAATCACATATCGAATCAAAATCGAATTGGGCTCTCAAAATTTTTGTATGATACATACACGATACACATATGCAAGCACAAAACCAGGACTACAACAAGAAACAAGCTCGAATTCGAGCTAAAAATCAAAGAATCAGGCGATGTGGGTTGTGGTTACCGAGAGAGGAAAAGAGAAAACAGATAGAGTTCGAGAGAAGAGAGTGAGAGACGAAAGAGAAGGAGAGAGAACATGAGTGCTGCTCTTGGGTTTATATGCCCAAGGGCAGTTTAGTAATTTCCTCAAAAAACATTTCAATTAACAATTTTCTGATCAAAACAATGTTGAATATCATTGATAAATTCAATAATAAATAGGAAAAAGTAATTATAAATTCGAAACTCATTTTTAAAATGAAGGTTATGAAAATATCTATGTCGCGGTCTTTTTAAAATAATATTTGAGCGAATGATTTATTTTGTGCGGATTTTACAAGATAGCCCATAATATAGAAATAACTCTTGAAAAAACATTTTAAAATACCTAGACCTTAAAAAAAATTCCAACTCTTATTTTTAAAAAGTCTCTAGGACTATTTTAGAGATAATAAAATAAATTTCATAATTTGATCATACTCTGATGATTTTATAAAAATATTTAGAGGTCTAATATCCCTTATTTATCATTCAATAAATTATTTAAAATAATTAAAAAAATTACAATCACAAATTCAATCACGTAGGGATCAAATAATATATACATATAAATCCCAATTAATCAAATCTCATATCCGCACGTGTTTCCATTTAGCTTTAATTATATCTATTTACATACTTATCAAATAATCGCTAATTTAAATAACGATATGGCTTCACATACTTGCATCCAAATAATCACCAAAACCTTTAAAACTCTTCACAACACATACTTTTCACATAATCCAATAAATTCTCTTTTTCAATAATAACATCAAATCCACTTTTCACATTATCGTCTTTCACGGGTCGCGTCTCAACTGACGGCCCAATAGTCATTCTGACCCGATCATATTCACATATCATATCTCAAGTCTTATACTGACTCGTCAAACTGGAAAAATGTATTTTTATATATTCCTTCACTAATTGACATAAATTACACACAAGTCATGTAATTTATATTTTATCCGCATAAAATAATGCACAAAATCCCAGTCGTTACAATCTACCCCCTTAAAATGATTATGTCCCCAAAATCTCTCCTGAGTAAATAAATGGGGATACTTTCCAAGCATTTTACTTTCAAGTTCCCAAATTGACTCTTCGACCTTAGGATTTCTCCACAAAACTCTTAGTGCTGGTACTATCTTATTTTTAAGCGTCTTTTCTTTTCAATCTAGTATTTGAACTGGTTGCTCTATATAGGATAGATCTTGTTGTATATCCACGGGTTCCAGTTCTATTACATGACGTGCATTTGGATTATACTTCTTCAATAACAATATATGGAACATATTGTGAAGATGTTACATTTCTGGGGGTAAAGCTAGTTCGTACGCAACCTTTCCAACTTGCTTTAATATTTTAAACGGTCCAACATATTTGGGACTTAACTTTCCTTTCTTTCCAAATCTTGATAAGCTTTTCCATGGAGATATTTTTATTAACACTTTTTCTCCGGGTTTGAATTCCATATCTTTCCGATTCTGATCTGCATATTTCTTTTGTCGGTCTTGAGCGGCTATCAACCTTTCGCGAATTAATTCCATATTTTCCTTTGTTTGTTGGACCAATTCTGGACCCAACAGTTTGTGTTTACCAACCTCGTCCCAATACACAGGAGATCTACATCTTCTTCCATACAACGCTTCATATGGTGGAATGCAATGCTTGCGTGATAACTGTTATTATACGATAACTCTATCAATGGAAAATGATCATCCCAATTTCCTTTGAAATCCAATACACAGATTTTTAACATGTCCTTGATTGTCTGAATAGTCCTCTCGATTTGTCCATCTTTTTGTGGGTGGTAAGCAGTATTCATTTTCAACTTTGTACCCAAATGATCATGAAATTATTGCCAGAATCTTGAATTAAATCTAGGATCTCTATCAGATAAGATAGAAACTGGTACTCCATGCCGCACCATAATTTTATTTAAATATAAATTGACCAACTTTTTCAATGAGAATCTTTTATTAATTGACAAGAAATGCGCGAACTTAGTTAATCGATCAATAATCACCCATATTGCATCATGATTAGCTTTCGTCTTTGGCAATCCTACCATAAAATCCATTGCGATGTGCTCCCACTTCCATTCGGGAATATCCAATGGTTGAAGTAACCCACTCGGTCGTTGATGTTTCGCTTTTACTCTCTGACATGTATAGCATTTACTGTTCCATTCAACAATCTCCTTTTTCATATTTGGCCACCATTAGTTCTCTTTCAAATCCGTATATATTTTCATATTTTCGGGGTGAATTCAAAATCTTGAGTTATGCGCTTCATGTAAAATCTCATGTTTTAACTATGTAACATTAAAAATCCAAATGCGTGAATAGAATATATATATATAGCTTTATCATCCTTTCTAGCCTTGATTTCTTCACCAAACAGTTTATCCTGTTCATGATCCATCAATTGCTCCTGACAACGTCGAATCATTTTTAGTATTTCGGACATAAATGTCATTGCGTAAACTACATTATGTGTTAACTGTTGGGAAATTAACAATAGTAAATTACTACTATACTAACACAATGAGGCAGTTATATAACCAATAACAAGAACAAAGGCAATAGCACCAAAAATGAAAACAAAACATGAAGATCATAAATAAAATATAATCAGCAACTATAAAAGAAAAATAATAAGAGAAAGAAAGCTTAGCGTAATGAAGCTTTCAATCATAGCTGAGTCACCAATCCCTCGAGAGGAAGATGCTATTCTTGAAGAGTTTATTGCCCTCACTTACTCTGTTCAGAGACTCAATGACCCTCCCAGGATAAAACAGTAATAGCACACCGGTTCACAGCAATTCGATGTACAAACAGCGATCAGACCTCAGTCGCCAAAAACTATGTTAATCTATATAATTTTGGAGGAGAGAAAAAGAAGAAAGATGATAGCTAGGGTTTTACGTATGTATATTTCAACCTCTATATTCCAAAATGTTTTGTTCAGTATATATAATCATCCCAAAATATAACTGAATATGTTATATTAATTAAAATAAATATTCTGACTTAAATGCATATAATGAATATTTTCAGAAACAGCCCATCCCCGATGGATAATGCTTTGTACACCGATGGATAATCCATATATTGTACACCGATGGATAATGCCCACTTAATACCCCGAAAGATAATGTACACTTTGTAACTCGGTGGATATTGCACACTTTGTACCCCGACGGATAATGTACACTTTGTACCCCGGTGGATAATGCACACTTTGTACCCCGGTGGATAGTCCACACTTTGTACACTGGTGGATAATCAGTTCAGTGCATTTCACCAAATCCTGATATTCAGATTCAATAGTCATGTTAAAATAACATAATTAGTCAGTAAATATTATAATTAAACATCCTCTCTTACTTAATCAATGTGGGATAAACCCACACAACCCTTTTCAAGCTACTAATTTCAACTCAATTTCTTTATAGATTACACTAAGAAAATGACTTAGATCCAAACATGAAAGTTTAAGTCCTCATTACAAGGAACAACCTCCAACAATTAGATTTAGGAAATTACATTAAGAACATGTCAAAAACATGCCTCAAACTTTCCATTTTCTAACAATACCCCACAAATCCATACAGAAATGCATATCAGATTTTATCATGACTTGCTTTTCAGAGTCGGTACCCTCCCAGGTTTGAACCCTCCTAAGTCCTCTACTTCGATGGCTACCAGATATAGATGGAATATTTCACCTTGAATCTTTATCCGTGAAGTGTAACCACACTCCATAGACGACGACAAGTCAAAAGCTATGGTCAGATCTGCGGCTTTAAGACGTTATGGTTGTGTCTCGATCCTGTTTGTCGAATGCTTCGAGGAATAACCCTTTCCTCTAATTGCGACCTCACAATAACATTCGCTTAGCTGGGCATCTCTAAAGATGTACTGCTAACATCTCATCTTACGACTTGACCCCATTCAGAGTTATAAAACTCTTGCTACACTTCTGACTTTGTCGATAGTTGTATGACTTTCACAATGAACAGAAATGGCAGGAAGCGGCTTGCTTACTATATGTAACATACTCATGAGTCCATGTATCCATTCAGCCTCCGTCCCCGTGGCATCAAGTGCACACAACTCAGCCTCAAAAGTAGACCGAGTAATCAAAGTCTGTCTAGAAGATTTCCAGGACACTGCTCTACCTGCAAGGGTAAACACATATCCAGTCACTCCATTGGAACCAGATTTCTTAGCTATCCAACTTGCATCACTGTACCCCTCGAGTACCCCCAGAAATCTCCGGTAATGCAAGCCAAGATAAATTATTCCCTTGAGATATCTTAGAACTCTATCCAGTGCCTCCCAATGAGTCTTATTCAGACAACTTGTATATCTAGCTAACTTAGACACAAAATAAGAAATATCTGGTCTAGTCATATTAGCAAGATATTGCAAACTCCCAATAATCTGAGAATACCTTAACTGAGATAGAGGAACACCTGAACTATTCTTGATAAGGCCAACTTTAGGATCGAATGGAGTACTAGCGATTCTACAATTTGAATAACCATACTTCTCAAGTATAGATTTCTCTATATAATGAGACTGTGACAAGGTTATTCCATCGGTTGACCGAGTCAACTTGATCCCAAGAATCACACTAGCTTCACCCATATCCTTCATCTCAAAGTGCCTTTTCAAGAAACTCTTTGTCTCATTGATAATCTCAATATTGGTTCCAAAAAACAAAATATCATCCACATATAGGCACACAATCACACATTCATTGCCTCTAACTTTATAGTAGACGCACTTGTCACTTTCATTAACTAAAAACTCAAAGCCTAAAACAGTTTCATCAAATTCTTGTGCCAGTCTATAGGAGCTTGTTTTAGGCCATAAATGGATTTGACTAACTTACATACTTTCCTCTCGTTACCAGAAGCAACAAATCCCTCAGGCTGATCCATATAAATCTCTTCTTCAAAGTCAACATGAAGAAAAACTGTCTTTACATCCATCTGATGGATGATAAGACCATGTACGGAAGCCAATGCAATAAGCAATCTGATTGTTATCATTCTAGCAATAGGAGAGTATGTATCAAAATAGTCAATTCCTTCTCTTTGCCTAAAACCCTTAGCTACCAGCCTAGCCTTGTACTTATCTATTGAACCATCAGGGTTTAACTTTCACTTGAAAATCCACTTACATCCTATAGTAGAACACCCAGAAGGGAGATTGACTAACTCCCATTTTCCGTTAGAAACAATGGAGTCCATCTCACTCTTCACGGCGCCTTTCCAGAACCTGGATTCCAAAGAATCCATGGCCTGACGGAAAGTTAAATGTTCGTTCTCGACATTATAAGTGATGTATTCACTTCCAAAGTCCTTGACTAGCCTTGCACGCTTACTCCTTCTAGGTTCCTCTACTTCGTTAGGAGTATAGATACTACCAAGTTCCGCCCCCACATTCGTCATCCTTTCCACATGATCGGGAACGGAACTCGATGTGCGAGTGGGATCATCATCAAGAGTACCTTGAGGTATACCAGTCTTCATAGGAAATACATCCTCAAAGAATATTGCATCACGAAACTCAACTATCGTATTCGCCATAATACCATCTATGTCAAATTATAAGACTAAAAATCTCATAGTAATTGTGGTTTCAAGATAGCCCAGAAAGACACAATCAACAGTTTTCGGTCTTAGTTTCTTTCTCTTGTGTTCAGGGACAAGTACCTTGGCAAGGCACCCCCACACACGAAGATAACTCAAACTAGTTTTACGCTTTCTCCATAATTCATAAGGTGTCTTGTCCATGTGTTTTAGAGGGACTCTGTTCAGAATATGGCATGCCGTATTCAGAGCCTCTCCCCACATGTACTTAGGCAACCCCGAATTAATCAGCATGCTGTTAATCATATCTTTAAAAGTTTTGTTCTTTCGCTCTGCCACCCCATTAGACTCAGGTGTGTATGGAGGAGTCACCTCATGAACTATACCATTGCTTGCGCAAAATTCATTAAACGAGGTACTCGTATACTCACCACGTCTATCCGACCTCAACCTTTTAAATACTTTGCCAGTTTGTGTTTCAGCTTCATTTTTAAACATAATGAATTTATCTAATGCTTCATCTTTATGTTTAAACAAATAAACATAACAATATCTACTACAATCATCTATAAAGGTAATGAAATATCTACAATGATCCTTAGTTAACACACCACCAAATTCATATATATCTATGTGTACTAAATCTAACAAGTCAGAATCCCTAACAACATTATAAAATGGTTTCCTTGTTAATTTAGCAGTCACACATACTTGACATTTAGTTTTCTTATCAATGGCATGCTTTGAAATCAACTCTAAATTCATCATATTCTTTAGAGCACCAAAATTTAAATGACCAAGTCATAAGTGCCACAAATCAGATGATTCTACATAATTAACAGAAGGTGCAACACTATCATTAATAAAACTGCCCAAAACAGGCTCCACATTTATTAAAAATAAATCATCAGACAAGTAACCCTTGCTATAAAAAATACCAGTATATGTAATAACTACTTTATTACATTTGAGAGAAAGTTCAAAGCCATTCTTAACTGTTTCCACTAATAATGTTTCTACGAATAGAGGGAACATGATGCACTCTAGTGAGAGATAGAATCCGCCCATAAGCAAACTTCAGGTCCATGTTTCCTATTCCAAGCACTTGAGCAGCACTAGCATTCCCCATCGTCACTGTCACTCCATGAGTCTGTTGATAAGATACAAACAGAGTAATATCAGCACAAATATGCACATTAGCTCCAGTATCAATCAACCATTCATTAGACAGATAAGTGGAAAGTAGTTCAGGGTTGTAGTTAACATACCCATCGTTGGCGTTAGAGGCAACAACCTCACCAACAACCATGTTAGCCACAGGCCCACTAGTGGTTGCAAGTCCAAGCACAGTGTTTGCTTGAGCTACCACTCCAGCTTTCTTTACTTTCTTCACTGGACAGTCTTTACTCCAGTGGCCAGCCTGTCCACAAGACCAACAAGGTTTGTTTGCCTTTGGTTTCTTAGCCTTGTTCTTATCATTTTTCGGTTTAGTGTTATCCTTCTTACTGACAGATTTCCTTTTATGCCCAACAGTCACTACGTTCACCTTCAAACTACTCCCATGTTCAACAGGCATCACATGTCCTTGTTTGGACTTGTGCTGTTCCTGCACAGAGATGTCCAGCATAAGGTTTGTCCATGTGATCTCTCCTTTCTGTCTTTTCAGGGAGAGAGCAAACTCCTCCCAAGACTTAGGGAGTTTTTCAATCACAACCATCAGCATAAACTTCTCAGGTAAGTCCATTCCAGACTCACCCAAAACATGCACCAACATCTTAAACTCATGTACTTGCTCAGTCATGGACCTGGTATCCACCAGCTTGAATTCAAGAAACCTCGCCACAGAATACTTCTCAAGACCTTGAGAATCACTATTATGGGTTTGGTCCAGCTTCTCCCACAACTGCTTAGCACTGTAAGCATCCGACGAATAAACATCAAATAGAGTGTTCGCTAAAGCAACCATAATGGATGCTCTAGCCACCCCATCTTTCTCAGCCCATAGCGCATAAACAGTCATAGTTTCAGACTTTTCTTGATCCACAATAGGAGGATCATACTGTACCACCGGCCATAGACCCTTAACAGTTAACCAGAGCTTCATCTTTTTCTGCCAGCGAGAAAAAGAAGCCCCCCACTGAATTTATCAGGCATGCCCGATAAATCAATAGGTTGTGGAAATCTGTACATGGTCCAATCTATAGTGGACGCAGTAACTCCAGAACCAGAACCAGAACCAACAACAACAGGAGTCTCACCAACAGGAGTATCAGTTTCGATAACCATCTCGTAAATAGCTATATAACAAATAAACTCTTCAAGATTATTGGGAAATTAACAATAGTAAATTACTACTATACTAACACAATGAGGCAGTTATATAATGGGTTAAATGGCATTTGGGTCACTCAACTGACCGCAAACTTGCAGTTGGGTCATCCAACTCAAAAAAATTTCAATCACATCATTTTACTCTTAAAATTTTTCATCTAAGTCACTCGCCATTACATTCCGTTAAAAATTTAACAGAATGCTGACTAAGCTTGGTGACTTGGCTTATAAATCTATCATGGCATTACAGTCGGATGAAGCGATGTTTTGGTCACTCAACTGGCTCAAAACTTGCAATTTGGTCATCAAACAAAAAAAAAATCATTCAAGTCATTGACCATTACACCCATTAAAAACTGGGGAAAAAACTGAACGAAGAGCACCTCTACAACCACTGTCTTCTTTCTTACAAAATTTTGGAACATATAAATGCAATAAATAAATGTATCAATATGGTGTTCAATTCTCATATCAAAGTCGTTATAAATATCAAAATTTCTCAAAAAAATTCAAAATTTTGAAAAAAATTCTCAAAATTTTTATTGGGATTTTATTTCAAAATCCCAAAATTGTTTTATAATGACTCGTAAAGTGGTTTTATTTTTGGACTCGTATGTTTGTACAATATTCTCTTATCATAAATATATTTTTTAACAATTATTTATTTTTAATGGCTTTTAATAATCCGTTTAGCTCAATTTAAATCGATCAAAACCAACGAACAAATGGTAGGGTTAGGTTATAAAATTTTAAACTATGGGTCGGGTTGCTAAAATACATTTAACGTGGCCAACCCGACCCATGTGCACCCCCAGTTTTTATGAGTAAAATCATTAATGGTAATCTGTTTATTTGTTGTAAAAGGGTGTGATGGGAGGGGCCTTAATGTTGTTGTATAAGACCAGTTCGTTCGATTTTCTTTTCAATTTTTAATGGACATAATGGTCAGTGATACAATTGAAAGTTTTTTCAGTTTGATGACCAAATTGCAAGTTTCAAGTCAGTTGAGTGACCAAAATGCCGCATCAGCTGACTGTACATGCCACGGTGAATTTATTTAAGCCAAGTCACAAAGCTTAGTCAACATTCCGTCAAGTTTTTAACGGAATGTAACGGCGAGTGACCTGGATGAAAAGTTTTAAGAGTAAAATGATGTGATTGAAAGCTTTTTGAGTTGGATGACCCAACTGCAAGTTTGCGGTCAGTTGAGTGACCAAAATGCCATTTAACCCGTTATATAACCAATAACAAGAACAAAGGCAATAGCACCAATAACAAAAATAAAACACGAAGGTCGTAAATCAAATATAATCAGCAACTATAAAAGAAAAATAATAAGAGAAAGAAAGCTTAGTGTAATAAAGCTTTCAATCACAGCTGAGTCGCCAATCCCTCGAGAGGAAGAGGCTGTTCTTGAAGAGTTTATTACCCTCACTTACTGTGTTCAGAGACTGCAATGACCCCCAGGATAAAACAACAACAGCACACCGGTTCATAGCAACTCGATGTACAAACAACGATCAGACCTCAGTCGCCAAAAACTATGCTAATCTGTATAATTTTGGAGGAGAGAAAAAGAAGGAAGATGATAACTAAGGTTTTACGTATGTATATTTCAACCTCTATATTCCAAAATGTTTTGTTCAGTATATATATACATCCCAAAACATAACTGAATATGTTATATTAATTAAAATAAATATTCTAACTTAAATGCATTTAATGAATATTTTCAGAATCAGAAACAACCCATCCCCGGTGGATAATGCTCAGTACACCGATGGATAATCCATACATTGTACACAAATGGGTAATGTTCACTTAGTACCCCAAAGGATAATGTACACTTTATACCCGGACAGATAATGCACACTTTGTACCCCGGTGGATAATGTACACTTTGTACCCCGACGGATAATGTATACTTTATACCCCGGTGGATAATGCACACTTTGTACCCCGATGGATAATGTACACTTTATACCCCGGTGGATAATGTACACTTTGTACCCCGACGGATAATGTACACTTTGTACCCCGGTGGATAATGCACACTTTGTACCCCGGTGGATAATCCACACTTTGTACACCGGTGGATAATCAGTTCAGTACATTTCACCAAATCCTGATATTCAGATTCAATATTCATGTTCAAACTATATAATAAGTCAGTAAATATTATAATTAAACATTAAATAAAATTCCTCGCTTACTTAATCAATTTGGGACAAACCCACACAACCCTTTTCAAGCTACTAACTTCAATTCAATTTCTTTATGGATTACACTAAGAAAATGACTTAGATCCAAACATGAAAGTTTAAGTCCTCATTACAAGGAACAACCTTCAACAATTAGATTTAGGAAATTACATTAAGAACATGTCAAAAACATGCCTCAAACTTTCCATTTTCTAACATTAACTCATGTACTCGTATCTCAATGCCCATTCTATCAAATTCTTCTGCCAATTCTGCCGACGTGAATAACATGTTCAATCTTTCTTTGCGAATCAATGCATCCGCTACAATATTCGCCTTTCTAGGATGATAATTTATTGTATAATCATAATCTTTGATTAGTTCCAACCATCGCCTTTGTCTCGTATTCAATTCTTTCTGAGTAAAATATATTTTAAACTCTTGTGATCCGTATAAATCTCACACTTCTCTCTGTACAGATAATGTCTCCAAATCTTAAGTGCGAACACAATCGCGGCCAATTCTAAATTATGAGTAGGGTACTTTTGCTCATGAGGCTTTAACTGACGAGAAGCATAGGCTATCACTCTTCGATGTTGCATTAATATACAACCTAGTCCTTTATGAGAAGCATCGCTATAGATTACAAACTCACCCTTTTTGTCGGATATAACCAACACAGGTGCAGAAACCGAACTTTTCTTTAATATCTGAAAACTTCTGCTACAATATTCGCCTTTCCAGGATGATAATTTATTGTATAATCATAATCTTTGATTAGTTCCAACTATTTCCTTTGTCTCGTATTCAATTCTTTCTGAGTAAAATATATTTTAAACTCTTGTGATCCGTATAAATCTCATACTTCTCTCTGTACAGATAATGTCTCCAAATCTTAAGTGCGAACACAATCACGGCCAATTCTAAATTATGAGTAGGGTACTTTTGCTCATGAGGCTTTAACTGACGAGAAGCATAGGCTATCACTCTTCGATGTTGCATTAATACACAACCTAGTCCTTTATGAGAAGCATCGCTATAGATTACAAACTCACCCTTTTCGTCGGATAGAACCAACACAGGTGCAAAAACTGAACTTTTCTTTAATTCCTGAAAACTTTCCTCGCACTTATATGTCCAAATAAATTTCTCATTTTTCCTCGTCAACTTGGTCAATGGAACAGCTGTTTTAGAAAAATCTTGCACAAACCTTCGATAATAAGCAGCCAATCCTAAAAAGCTTCTTACTTTTGTTGGAGGCTTAGGCTCTTCCCAATTCATTACAGCTTCAATCTTTGCGGGATCCGCTTTAATGCCTTCACTACTAACTACATAGCCAAGAAACTAAACTTCCTTTAACAAAAATTCACACTTTGAAAATTTTGCGTATAACTTTTATTTTCTCAAGATTTCCAAAGCAATCTTTAAATGTTCCACATGTTCCCCTTCCGACTTAGAGTAAATCAGGATATCATCGATTAATACAATCAAGAATTTATCCAGATATTTTTTAAAGACTCGATTCATAAGATCCATGAATGCAACATGCACATTTGTTAGTCCAAACACCATTACTAGGAACTCATAATGTCCATATCTCGTTTGAAATGTTATTTTAGGTATATCCTACGCCTTAATCTTTAATTGATGGAAACCAGATCTTAGGTCAATCTTCAGAAAAGACGTAGCTCCTTTCAATTGACCAAACAAATCATCGATTTGTGGTAGAGGATACATATTCTTGATAGACAACTTGTTGAGTTCGTGATAATCGATACATAATCTCATACTTCCATCATTCTTCTTCGCAAACAGCACTGGTGCACCCCATGGGGACACACGGTCGAATAACTTCTTTATCTAAGATTTCTCGCAACTGCGTCGTTAGCTCCTTCATTTCAATGGGTTCCATACGATAGGGAGCTTTGGAAACTAGTTTTATCCCTGTAGCCAAATCAATGTTGAATTCAATTTCTCGATCTGTAGGTAGCCAATGTAACTCCTCAGGAAATACGTCAGAAAATTTGCTAACTACAGGAATATCCTCGATCTTAAGTGATTCCTTCTCGACATCTCTTACATGAGCCAAATAAGCTTCGCATCCTTGTCTTAATAGTCTTTTTGTCTGAATTGTTGTTAGAAACTTTCTATCTTGTTTATTCCCTCTAAATATTACTTCAGTGTTGTTTTTAGATTTTAACTTCACCTTCTTATTCTTATATTCAATCTGCGCATCATGGTCAGCTAAGCAATCCATACCTATTATAACATCAAATTCTCATAACTTAAAAGGTATTAAGTTGGCAGAGAACTCACAACCTTTTATTACGACGTCACAACTAGGACAAATCCTATTGACAGTAACTATCTCTTGATTCGCTACTTTAATAATCAAATTAGATTCTAAAGGATATGTATCACACTTTAATCTATCAACAAAATTTTCAAATATAAAAGATATGGTAGCTCCAGAATCCGTTAACACTTTGACCTCTACAGAATTTATAGCAAGCGTACCTGCTACCACATCCGCGTCCTAGACATCATCTTTCATTATCATATTAAAAGTCCGTGCTTCGGTTGAATTGGTTGTATTGGTGGAGGAGGCGATCCAACAATTCTAAGAACATTGGCCTTTTGAACGGATTCCTTGCAATTCCTCGCCATATTACCAACTTTTCCGCATTTAAAACAAGTCACCTATGATTTTCCCACGACATTAGTACATTCGGATGAATTTTGGCCTTTCTTGTTGCACTTAAAATAAGTAACGTTTAGCTTGTTGCATTTCCCAGGGTGTCTCCTTCCACAAACCTTGCACTCCTGAATTAAAGGCCTATTGTCTCTCACTCGTTGACCTGATCTCTGAAACGGTTCTTTTGATTTCCATTTCCAGGCTTAAACTTCTGGAACTTCTGACTCTGATTCCCAACATTTTTTCCAAACTTTCCTCTGAACTTTGAACCCCGATCTCGATCTGATCTTCTATTTTCCTTTAATTCCCTTCATTTTTCCTTTTTATTGCCTCTCTTTCTCCTTCAACAATCATTTCTTTATATATAACTGTAGCAAATGTTCTTAGCTCAAGAAGAGCCACTTGACTCTAAATCAACAACTCAAGTCCTTGTTAAAATCTCTTTGCCTTCTTTGCTTCCGTATTCACATATTCTGGCACAAACCTTGCCAATTCAGAATAATTAACTTCGTACTCGGCTACCGATATATTCTCCTGCTTCAACTCCAGAAATCTTTATTCAAACTATTCTTGTATATATCTTGGTAGGTGCTTTTCTAGAAACAATTCCATGAACTTCTGCCATGATATAACTTCTTCTTCCTGTAATGCTTTGGTAGATTTCCACCAGAATCTTGCCTAATTTTTAGATAATAACTTGCATACTTCACTGCTGTGTAAGACATGACTGTGCTTTAACAAGACTAAGACAATTTGTCAACCCTAAGTAAGTTGTATTGTTATCTAAATTTGTATTTTGTACTTGTAACACTGAAAGTCTGTAAAAATGTCAAAGGAGTAGACTGGAGTCTTTTTCTATAAACAGTGTCAAGCCTATGAATTCTATCTGAAAGAAGATCAAGAAGATCATGCCTCAGAAGAATTATGAAGAAGCTTGGAGTTGAATAAATCTGTTTTAGGAAAAATGTTATAAATCAAGATCTCTAAAAGTCACAGATTTAGTGTTATAGAGAAGTCATTCGAGAACTCAAAATGACTTATCGAGAAGTCAGGAAAGGCACTAGAGAACTCACAGAGATATCGACAAGCCAAATTGAAGACATGGAGATTGGAGATATCGACAAGTCATTTCTTCACTTGAGAACTCAGAGTTATCGACAAGTCAACATTCATTAGAGAACTCTAAGTTATCGATAAGTCAAATTCCACTAGAGAACTCAGAGATATCGATCAGCCAAAATTCACTAGAGAACTCTGAGTTATCGACAAGTCAAATTTGACTAAAGAACTATGAGTTATCGATAAGTCATTAAACCATTAGAGAACTCAGAGATATCGATAAATCAAGGTGAAGATATGAAGACTAGAGATCTCTACAAGCCAAATTCTCTTATAGAGCACTCAGAGACCTCTACAAGTCAAATTTACTATAGAGTATTAGAGATCTTGATAAGCCAATATATTTATCGAGATGTCAAGTTCTCTATAGACCAAATGGAGATCTCGAGGTAAAATCTCAAAGTACAAAATTGCAGATCAGTTCAATATCCAAGATTAACAATCAACAAATAATCTAAATAGCTGGATTGACAAGTCTACAAAAAGCAGCTTGAAGAATGTGCAAGATCAATGATGAAGATTAACTAATAAAGGAAGATCAAGATAATCACGGGATGCTAAAAATATGCTAAGCCAGAAATAGAATATATACTTTTCCTAATAAATAGAAACGACAAGTGACTGTTTACAAAAGCTAATAGCATCTCTTATTGTACACTGTGTAAACCAGCAGTTAACTGAATTATAAAGTTAACATTGGTCCTTTAGTCAGTTGTAACAATTTAGGTAGAAAATATTATAACTCTCTCAAGAAGAAGCTAGGCTCTTTATCAACAAAGAGCCTAGAAATTTTGTAGCAAAATATTCTTAATTTTAATGTAAAATTAAGTGAGTTTTGAAGATTTTTGTTCTTTATTTTCTATAAGCTTAATTTCTGCATGAACACATTTTTACTACAAGATTTAATTTACTTTGTTCAACCATAAAAGATTCAAGAAAAGCTTAAAAACAGTAAAACACATTCACCCCCCATCTGCATGTTATTCATTTCCTAACAAGTGGTATCAGAGCAAAATCTGAAAGTAAACAGATTCAAGATCTTGGAAGAATGAATACACTGAAAAATCAGTAGCATCAAAATTCCTACCTTTGAAAAAGCTAACTACAATCTTTGAAAAAAAAAATGTTACTGTTTATCAGGATGGCCAATCCACTATATATTCAGATACTCAAAAATGGGCCCTTCACTCCTATGGTTAGAGTTGAAGAATCAATAGATGGTGATATGGTCATTCCAGCTCATTATGCTCCAAAAGACCCTTCTGAGTATACTGAGCCTAAAAAAGAGAAAGTCTTCCTGAATAGTGGCTTGCAATTGATATTGATTGAGTCACTTGACAATGTGATGTACAACAACATTATCAACTGTGACACTACCAAGCAAATATGGGAAAAGATTAAGATACTCTGTGAGGGAACTAAGGAAGTTAGATCAAATCAGAGAAGGATACTGATTTCACAGTATGAGGGTTTCATGGTTAAGCCAAAGGAAAGTATAACAGATGTGTTTGAAAGATTCAACAAGCTGATAAATGACTTGCAGCTCCATGACAAATACTATGAAGCTAGAGAAGTGAACTTAAAGTTCTTGCTTACTCTCCCTGATCATTTGGAAAATAAAATATCAGCAATCAGGGAAGGGAGAGATCTGAGCAGAATAACACTGGAAGTTCTATATGGAATTCTCAAAACATATGAACTACGAATGATTCAAAGGAAATCATTGAGATCTGGTCAGGGACATGTTGTAGATGGCTCAAGTGCTTTAATTTTCAATAAAATCCAAACATCTATTGATGAGCTAAGATATCAAACTCCAGTTGCCTCAACAAGTGAGCAAAGAACAAATAATTCACATGAACAAGTCATTCTGTAATTGGAAGAAGATGAGTTCTACACTCTTGATGAACTGGATGAGCTAGATCAGTCAATTGCTTATTTGGCTAGAAAATTCTCTAACATTAGAGTAAAGAAGCCAAGATTTTTCAATGTTAAAGGATAGTCTTTCAACAAAGACAACAGCTGGAAAGGAAAAGGGAAGTACACTAGCAAGAATGGTTACAAAACTGGATTTGTTGTGTTAGATATATTTGATAATGTCATGACTAATATGATTTATGTTTAGTTTTCAGATCTCAGTACTTATCTGGGAATCAGTACTTATACTGGAAGTCAGGACTTAAGGATATCAGTACTTATATTATCAGGAGATAATCATCAGAAGATGGATATCAGATCTTAAGTGCTGAAGGACGTTCAGATAAGGATAGTAGCTGATTAAAGGAAAGAAGATCGAGATAAACATAAGAAGAGATATGCATGAAGAAGGAATTCTATGAAGAATAGAATACTTGGAAGAAAAGATATCTGATTGATATATTTTAGGAAGCAGAATTATATTCTATATCAATTAGCGATTATCTTGTAACTGTGTAGTATATAAATACAGACATAGGGTTTATACTATAAGTGTTATCATATTCGAGAAGATTATTGATTGTAACCCTAGCAGCTCTCGTGATATTTGTTCATCACTGAGAGGTAACAGTTCCATACTGTAACAGAGTTTATTGTTTCAATAAAGTTTGTTTTCTGTTACTTGAAATATTAAAAGTTCGATTTGATTGTATTTTACACTGTATTCACCCCCTCTACAGTGTGTGTGACCTAACAAGTGGTATCAGAGCTTATCTGTTAACACACATACAGTTAAAGATCCAAACACAATCATGTCCGACACAGAAACTCCAACTAAGCCTACCAAAACTGAAGAACGTCCAAAGACACAAATTCAAAGTCGGTATGAAACCATCAAAGTTCTCATACTGAGACCATCTGAATATGCCATATGGAAGGTGAGGATGACCATGTTTCTGGAAGCTACAGATCCAGAATATCTTGATAGAATCAAGGAAAGACCTCACAAACCAACCAAGCTCGCTGTTGCAGTTGTAGGTGAAGCAGCAAAGACCGTACCAAAGGAAAAGAGTGATTATACTGCTGAAGATATCGCATCAATTTCTAAGGATGCTAAGGTACGACACTTACTGCATAGTGCCATTGATAATGTAATGTCAAATAGGGTAATTAACTGCAAGACTGCTAAGGAGATATGGGATGCTCTGGAAACAAGGTGTCAGGGAACTGATACAATTAAGAAGAACAGGAAGACAATACTCACTCAAGAGTATGAACACTTTGACTCAAAGGCTAATGAATCATTGATTGATTTATATGATAGATTTGTCAAACTCTTGAATGATCTGTCACTGGTTAATAAGGAGTATGATCTTGAAGATTCAAACCTTAAATTCCTGTTAGCTCTTCCTGAATATTGGGATTTGAAGGCAACAACAATAAGAGACAACTACAGTCTTGATGAAACAACTCTTGATGAAATTTATGGAATGCTCAAGACTCATGAACTTGAGATGGAACAAAGAAGCAAGAGGAAAGGAGGAAAGTCAAGGACAGTTGCTCTTAAGGCTGAAGAAGAATTCCCCAAGGCAGCTACCTCAAGGAAAGACAAGGGTAAAGCTCTTTTCACAAAGTCTGATACTGAGTCATCAAGTTCTGAAAGTGATGATGACTCAGATTCTGAAAGCTTGCCTGAGACTGATGCTGATGAGGAGATGATGAAGCTGTGTGCTCTTATGGTGAAAGGGATCACAAAGATTGCATACAGGAAGTTCAGGAAGGGAAAGAAGTTTTCCAGGAAAGGCATAAGTTCTGATAAGAAGAATTTCAGAAGATCTGAAGGCAGAGGAGGAAAGTCTGATAGAGGAGATTATACCAATGTCCAATGCTATAACTGTGGTGAGAAAGGTCACATATCTCCTGATTGTAAGAAGGTAAAGGGTGACAAAGGCAAGGCTCTTATCACAAAGCAGAAAAGCTGGACAGATACCTCAGACTCTGAAAGTGAGGAGAACTATGCATTGATGGCAAATGCTGATAAAGAAAGTGCTGAGAGCAGTTCTGAAGCTGCTGAAACAAAGGTACCTCAGACTACTTATGCTTTTCATACTGATGATATTAATGAGTTGAGAAGATATCTTAAAACCATGTTTGTTAGTTATAGAGATCAAACTTTAACATGTGAAAGATTAGCTTCTGAAAATCTTGCTTTTAAGAAAAGAAATAATTTCTTAGAAAAAGAGTTAGTTATGTTCCATCAAACTCAGAAGGATAGAGATGATGCTTTTTATGTTAGGGATGAAGTGCTAAAAATGAATGAATCTCTAAAAACTGAGTTAGAAAAGGAAAGAGAGATAATCAGGACTTGGACTAACTCTGGCAGAACAACTCAAAATTTGCTAAGTAGTGAAAATTGGAAAGAGGGCTTAGGTTATGGAGAGGATAAGAATGATAAAGGAATTGTAGAAATTAAGCCTGTTGTTAAGCAAAAGCCAAAGTTAAAACCTGTTAAGTTTGTAACTGTAAAGTCTGATAATGATAAAACAGAAGTTAGAGAGGGATTAACTTCTGACAAACTAAAACAGGAAAAGACAACTGAAGTAAACATAGGCTTAATGACTAAGAAGTAGCTTAAGCATAAGCTGAAAGATGTTAAGAATGTAAACAAGGTAAAATCACCTAGGAAAAATAGGAATGGAAAGGAAGGTGTGAATAAAAGCAATAATTATAAACCTGTTCCTGATGCTCCTAGGAAAACATGTCATAACTGTGGAAGTTCTAACCATCTGGCTTCTTTTTGCAGGAAGAATAAGAACATTAACTCCTTACCTTCAAAATCAGGAGTTAAGAGTCAGTCTGTTAGATATAAACCACAAAATCCTTGTTTTCATTGTGGTAGTTTATGGCATTCCATTTATACTTGTAAGGAATATCATAGTTTGTACTATGATTATTATTAATTAAAACCTTCTTTGAAGAAAGTTTCCATTGTTCCTTCTAGTGTAAATTCTGATTCAAGAAAGATCTTGTGAGAGGACTGCCAAAGTCAGTAATTGCTCCTGATGGCCTTTGTGATTCTTGTCAGAAGGCCAAACAAAGAAAATCTTCATTCAAGAGCAAGACTGAATCATCAATTCTTGAGCCTTATCATCTACTACATGTTGATCTATTTGGTCCAGTGAATGTCATGTCTATTGCAAAGAAGAAATATGCGTTGGTCATAGTGGATGAGTTCACCAGATACACATGGGTGTATTTCTTGCACACAAAAAGTGAAACTGCATCTATCTTGATTGATCATGTCAAACATCTGGATAAATTGGTCAAAGATTCTGTGAAAACCATAAGGAGTGATAATGGCACTGAGTTCAAGAATTTGATAATGGAAGAGTTCTGCAAAAACCATGGAATTAAGTAGGAATTTTCTGCTCCTAGAACTCCACAGCAAAATGGAGTTGTTGAAAGGAAGAATAGAACTCTCATTGAAGCTGCACGTACAATGCTTGAAGAAGCAAAGCTTCCAACCTATTTCTGGGCTGAAGCTGTGCAGACTGCTTGTTTTACTCAAAATGCAACACTCATTAACAAGCAAGGAAAAACACCATATGAGATGGTGAAGAAAAAGAAGCCAAATCTGAAGTACTTTCATGTATTTGGATGCAAGTGTTTTGTTCTCAAGACTCATCCTGAACAGCTATCTAAATTTGATCTAAAAGCTGATGAAGGAATCTTTGTTGGATATCCACTGTTAGGTCACACACACACTGTAGAGGGGGTGAATACAGTGTATAGTACACTCAAATCGAACTTTAAGAACTTAAGTAACAGAAAACAAACTTTATTGAAACAATAAACTCTGTTACAGTATGGAACTGTTACCTCTCAGTGATGAACAAATATCACGAGAGCTGCTAGGGTTACAATGAATAATCTTTTCTAATAATGATAACACTTATAGTGTAAACCCTATGTCTGTGTTTATATACTACACAGTTACAAGATAATCGCTAATTGATATGGAATATAATTCTGCTTCTTAAAATATATCAATCAGATATCTTTTCTTCCAAGTATTCCATTCTTCACGGAATTCCTTCTTCATGCATATCTCTTCTTATGTTTATCTCAATCTTCTTTCCTTTAATCAGCTACTGTCCTTATCTGATTGTCCTTCAACACTTAAGTTCTGATATCTATCTTCTGATGATTATCTCCTGATAATATAAGTACTGATATCCTTAAGTCCTGACTTCCAGTATAAGTACTGATCAACAGTTAAGTACTGATTTATCCTGTTCACGTAAGATCTGAAAGCTAAACATAAAACATATTAGCCATGACATTATCAAATATATCTAACAATCTCCCCCAACTTGTAAATTAACAAAATATACAAGTTTAACAGATATTTGATGATGTCAAAAACATTAAGTACAAATGCATGAGAAATAGACTTGATAACTACAACTTACAGTCCTTAAAGTTTTTACCAATTTCAACTTCTGATAACAACTTCAATCTGTATAAATATCAGAATTTAAGCAGTTGTAGATCTTCGACTTGGCTTCTTCATTTTCTGATCTCTCTGATGTCAGGAGTTGTTCTGAGATAGTTCTTCAACAAACATTTCTCAGCATATCTTAGTTCATCAATCATTCTCCTTTTAACACCTTTAAGCTCTGCAGTATCTTCACCAGTTTGAAAGATTGCAGCTCTGAGATCATTAATCTTTGCTTTTCTTAACTCCTGATCTAGTCTTATGACATAAGCTTTTTCTGACTCAAGATTGAATTCAAGTCCCTTAATACCAAGATACGTTCTGATCTGTGCAGTATTAGGCTTCATATCAACAATATCACCATTGTGATCTCTGTACTTTGGAACATATCTGCTGTCAGACTTAACAGAATAAAGCCTTTTCTGTCTCTGAATCTGTTCTTTTAAGTAGTTTACAGCAGTCTCTGTTATTCTGTCATCCACTTGAAGTAAGAAAAGTACATGCTCCAATTCTTTAAAATACTTCAAAGGAATGGCATTTTGTCTTATATGATAAACCCTACCATCTGTCATGAAATACAACATGATGTATTCTTTCAAGTAGGTATGGTAAACCATCTGTACAGATTCCAGTTGATTCAATCTCTCAGGAGTTGCTCCAATACCTGGTTCACTCAAGGAAGTTGGATCATTGGTAGTGTTGTGTACTCTTCTTTCATCAGCACTTCCCAATCCAGTTTTATCTCTAGCTTCCTTTCCAGTAACTACTCTTGCTTCAAAACCACTTGCAGTAGTCTTCAAAGATTGAGTCTGTTTTGCTTTAGTGAATCCTGGTAGGAGTGTCTTTGATCTATTTTCTGATATCAAGTTAACTTGAGCACTGTCAGAGGTTACTTGCTTCTTCTGAATATCAGAACTTACAATTTCTTGACTCTGAACAACTTGAGCCATGTCAGAGGTTGTTTTAAGAACTTTTCTTGTAGCCAGAGCAAGATCATCTTTTCCATCAGTAATTTCTTCTTCCTCAGGAGGTACATAAGGCTTGATAGGTTCACCAACCTTTTCTTTACCCTTGGATCTTGGATCTATCTGTGGTTGTGATCTAGCCAAAGTTGCTTCAGTATGTGTCCTTTCTTTGATAACAATGCCTTTAGGTTTTGGAAGTAACTTTTTACCAGAAGCTTCAGATTTAGATGTGACTTTCTCTGATTTAAGTCTGGCTTCTTCTTCCTTTAAACTTTCCAAGTCCATTCCTGGATTTTCTTGAAGAAATAACTGTCTTGACATTTCCTCATCAAGATCTAGAAGTTCATCAGAACTTATCCTTTTACCAGCAGCAGAACTTATTCTTTTCCCAGTATTAGAACTTGTTCTGTGACTAGCTTGTCTTGATGTAAACCTTCTACCTTGACTATGACCACTACCCATTCCAGAGGTTCCTTGGTCATCTTTTCCATCATCCTTTCCTTGCAGTGTCTTGTTGGTTGTGCATTTGGACTTAATTACCTTCTCCCCCTTTTTGGCATCAGCAGGTAATAAAAGAGAGATAAGTAGTTCCACTGAGGTCTGGATTTCAGTAAGTTGCGATTGCTGAGAAGCTTGATTTGTCAGAATTTGATCAATCTGAGCTTGTTGTTTCTCTTGAGTTTTCTCAATATAAGCAACCCTGTCAATGGTAGGTTGGAAGAACTTTTTCTTATCAATTTTCCAAACTTGTTCCTGTTTGATAAAGTTCTCCTGAATCTTGTGTAGCTCGGCATGAGTATTGGAATGAAGACCTTGTAGATGTTTAGTACTCAATGCAGTGACTCTAAGCTGGGTTTTAAAATCATCAGAATTTAACATTTCATCAGCTTTAGTCAGGTGCTCAGCAAGATGTAAAGCATTTGGAACACATGAAACTGAGTTCCATTCCTTAGTCCACTCCTGACCTGCAGGAGTTTCACTCCAAGGTAATGGTGCATCCCTGATAACAAACTCCTTTACCAGTTCAGACTTAGGAAGAGTCGGTAGAGGAGTATGTCCTGAAGGACCTGCTTCATCAGCATCTACAGTTGTAGCAGCTTCACCAGTATCTCCAACATTTGCAGCATCAGAACTTAAAGAATCAGTATCTTCTGATAAGACAACAGTGTGAGTAGCAATAGAGGCTTCAGCATCCTCTAATTGCTGATCTGAGACTAAGTTCTGATCAACAGCCATATCCTGATGCTCACCTAAAATCTGATCATCAACATCTTGATGCAGAGAAGGTGTTGTTGATAACTCTGGAGTTTGAACAACATCAGTAACAGGTGTTGTGAAAGGATTATTTGCTGTTGGAGCTTCTAAGAAAAGAATTGCAGGCACAACCAAGTTCTGAATATCAATTTCAGCACTTGTGCCTGGATCAACAAGAGACACAGATGGGGAGTTAGCCTTGTCAGATACAGCTTCCTGAGATGGAGTGGATGGAGAAGAAGTGACTGGAGCAAATTCCTTGCCTTGTGAGATCAGAGATTCCTGATCCCCTTCCTTAGCTGTTTCCTCCTCATCATCTGAAACTGGTCTTTGTGCCCTCTGTTTCTTGTACTTCCTTGTTGATTTGGATTCCTTGGGAGTTTCAGGAATTATCATACGTCTAAGCCTCTTGAGAAGCCTAGAACCCCCAATTTCAGAATCCTTTTGAGAAGTTGCTTTCTCAGCTTCAATCACCACAGGTTCTGAAGAAGGAATCTGTTCCTCAGAATCTGATTCATCTCTCAAAGTAAATCTCCTCATCTTTTGAGGTGTTTGAGGAACAATTTTTGTTCTCTTTGGCTTAGAGGATGGAGACTTCACAGTAGGTGCTGAAGAGGAAGGTTGAGCAGTCTGTGAAGTGGAGAGATAGGATTTGAGATAAGTTCTGAGGGTAGGTTGAGTAGAATGAGAGGTAGGTACTGAGGTTGATGGATTTTGGATGGTTGGAGGTGGTTGGACATCAGAGTAAACAAATCAATAGGTATCAGGATCAGCATTTACCAGGATCTGTTTTACAGACTTAGGAATCTGTAATGGTCTAACCATTTTCTTCTTAGTATCAGCATTTACCAGATCATTAAAGTACCTTTTTGCAACCTTAAAAGGTGGGGTTTGAGTGCTGACTAAATGAGGTTCATCAGTACAGTAAGTGTAAATAAGTTGACAGAATCTAGCAAAATAAACAACATCTCGATCCTCTGTCATCCTATCCCCAATAAAACCAATTATTCCAGTTGCAAAATCAAAATGAGTTTGATGGATAATAGCATACCCTATGTGCTGACTCAGAATTGGGATAGCATCAAAATTTGAACATTTGTTCCCAAAGGCTTTGGTGATGCAATCAAAGAAGAAACTCCATTCTCTTCTGATATTAGCCCGTTTCAACTGTCCAAGTTTCGTCAGACTCTTTTCATATCCCAATTCAGCCATTAACTCCCGAAGGGCTGAGTCCTCTGGAACTGAGAAAGTACAATCCTCTGGAAGATGTAAAGCCCTGCGTACTGTACCAGGAGTGACTACAAAAGATGAATCACCCACTTGGAAGATAATACTGGGAGTTCCACAGTTACCACCATCATCAAAAATGCCAGTCCTCCAGAACCTCAGAACTTGTTGACTTGAAAATAATTCAGGCTGAGTTAAGGCGTACCAAACCTCACTATGTGCAAGAAGATCTTGCACAAAGTGCAATTCAGATGGAGCTTCAGCATGATCAAGAATTGCAGCATAGTTGTTTGGAACAAATTTAGCTCCATCAATGATTAAATCCTTTGGTGCCATGTGAAAAAATTGAGAATGAAGTATGCCTGATAGGTGTTTGATATAATATCGTTGGACACCTGTCAGACATGCAGTAATAACGGATAGTTACTGGGCTCGAGAAAATAGGAATGATTACTTACCCAGTTGCCTTGTTTCAAGGAAAAACCGTTCCATTAATCAAGAGAAACAGTTTTAATTCAAAATTTAAACCGTTAGCACTGATTGAATTATTTTTCACTGCAATATTAATATTCTGAAAATACATCACATGAAAATGACCAAGATAAATTAAAGGAGTAAGTGCTGAAAATGAATCAGAACTTAATAAGAAACACAATATATATGGTCATCAGAACATCAATCAAGATTTATCAACACAAGATGAAATAACTCAGAGACAAAATCTTGAAGTAAAAACAACTTTCATTAATATATCAAGACAATACATTTATGAAATGGAAATTACATCAGTACTTATACAAGATTTTTCCTAAGCTCCTAATCCTAACATCAACAGCTTTAGTCCTAGCTAAAAAACCTGACAAAGCTGAGGATGAAGAAGAACAGGAAGAAGACAAGATTAAGTCATCTTCCTCTTCCTATCTTCGACGAACAAGATGGCGAGTCGTAAGATTCGCTCTTGCTGACGGATACGACGAAGGTGAAGGTCTCTTCGAACGGCCACTAGATCACGTTTGATAACCTCTGGAAATTGAATCCAGAGATTGTGAGGGATGTTGGTGATAGGGTAGGGAGTTGGAATTCCATTCAAAAAGACATGCACAGTCTCATCACCGTAATTGTAGAACCAGCCAAATTCAGCCATTTGTGATAGTAAATGAAAAACAAGACTGAATTTGTGATAAAAGTGTGATGAGAAGACTAATGTGAAGTGGCTGTTTATATAGGCAAGAGAATGCCAAGAGACGCAAAGATATTTAATGCTGACAGGTAGAATTAATTCTACCTCCTCTCCCTAGACTTTGAAAAAGAATAATAGTCATTGGAAAGAGGAAGCATGGTCTAGACCGCACAAGACACAAGAAACAGTGGACTGTTCAAGTACGAATACCATTAATCCTAATCATAGTGACTATTAATCTTCCACTTCAACATATTCGAGTTCGAACTGAGACTGTTATCAAATTTTATTCACAGATAAGCCAAGTAAAGGATTAGACTGAGAAATCAGAACTTAGACCTATACCAGAACTTAACAGTCATCAGAACATAATTTCTTAACTCGAAAAAGGAATGCCCATCTTAGTAAATACTCATACAAGTTCTGAGTTATGGACGTCAGAACTTAATCATCAGAACGTGTAACTTAGAACTTGTCCTCAAAATTTGTGCAATAATGACACAATGACTGTTTATCTAAAATAACATAGACCACCACAAAAATTTTCATCATTCAGATGGAGTGATTAGTGTGTGCATTAAGCTAAAAACAGACAAAGAGTAAAGTCTAATTCACTTCAGTACATCTTAGAAATAAGGCATAACTAAAATTTTGCTAAAGATCTGTCATTGTCCTGAAACCTACTGAAGAATGAGTTTATGCTTGAGTCCACCTCAACTATTTTGTGCTAATTTTATGCATCTTTTGAAATTCTATTTTACAGTGGCTTCTCAGTGTAAGTGAGTCACGACTGTTTATCAGAATTTATGCTATTTTCAGAGTATTTCTTCAGTAATCATAGAGTGTGAAAAGTCACCAAGAAAATATTTAGCTTTTCTGATGCATATTTACTTAATGCCAGCAATGCACTTGGGTCGTCCCTTCCACATTTTTACTCTAGATCTCAAAGGAGTACCTGATTTTAATCTTTGATCTTTTTGCTTTTTCTTTTGATAAGAGAGGTCTATCAGCACTTAGTACATTCAGCAGTTTTACTAGTATCAGAACTTAACAGATGAGTAGCATTATTCTAATTTGTGACTTAGTAATAAGATATACAAAGTGAACTTAACTAAGCTCAGTTATCAGAATTTGCTAGTGTCATAAGATTTCCACTGAAATAATTACTTCTTCCATGGAATCATTTGTTTATTGAAGACTACTAGGTCAGTATCTAGCACAGTTATCCTCATAGGATTGAATCGGTACTAGAACAGACATATCACTTATCAGAGTTTAGAAACATATATCAGACAACAGTCAGTACTTAAAGACATTTATCAATTAAGCACAGAATACACAATGAGATTAATTCTGTAAATACTGAGCATAAAGTCTGATAACACAAAACAAGTCTAAGCAGATTTAGAGAAAGAACCTAAAATCATTCCAAGTTCATTTACCAATCTTGTAAAAGTAGCTTCACATAATGGTTTTGTGAAGATATCTGCCAACTGTTGATCTGTGGGAACAAAATGCAATTCCACTGTACCTTCATCCACATGTTCCCTGATGAAGTGGTACCTGATGATGATGTGCTTTGTCATTGAGTGTTGAACTGGATTACCTGTCATAGCAATAGCACTTTGATTATCACAGTAAATAGGGATTTTGAAATATGTTAACCCATAATCCAGTAACTGATTCTTCATCCAAAGAATCTGTGCACAACAGCTTCCTGCAGCAATATACTCTGCTTCTGCAGTTGATGTGGAAATGGACTTTTGTTTCTTGATGTACCAAGAAACCAATCTGCCTCCAAGAAATTGGCAACTTCCACTTGTGCTTTTCCTGTCAATTTTGCAACCTGCAAAATCTGCATCTGAGTAACCTATTAGTTTAAAATCTGATTCTCTAGGATACCATAATCCCAGAGCAGCTGTCCCTTTAAGATACTTAAAGATTCTTTTTACAGCTGTTAAGTGAGGTTCTCTTGGATCTGCTTGAAATCTTGCACAAAGACAGGTGGCATACATGATATCAGGTCTACTAGCAGTTAGATAGAGTAGAGAGCCAATCATACCTCTGTAGTCAGTAATATCTACTGATTTACCGGTATCCTTATCCAGTTTTGTTGCAGTGGCCATTGGAGTAGATGCACTTGAACAATCTTGCATTCCAAATTTCTTTAGCAGGTTTCTGGTGTACTTGGTTTGACAAATAAAAGTGCCTTCCTCATTCTGCTTGACTTGAAGGCCCAGAAAATAGCTAAGTTCCCCCATCATACTCATCTGATATCTTGACTACATTAGTTTGGCAAACTTCTTGCAAAGTTTGTCATTTGTAGATCCAAAAATGATATCATCAACATAAATCTGGACCAGAAGTAAGTCCTTTCCATGGTTGAGGTAGAACAGTGTTTTGTCTATTTTCCCTCGTTGAATCCACTTTTCAGAAGAAATTGAGCTAAAGTCTCATACCATGCTCTAGGAGCTTGCTTAAGTCCATAAAGTGCTTTGTCAAGTCTGTAGACATAGTCTGGATGTTTGGTATCTACAAAACCTGGAGGTTGTTCAACATATACCTCTTCCTCCAATTCTCCATTGAGAAAAGCACTTTTCACATCCATTTGAAAGACAGTAAACTTTTTGTGAGCAGCATAAGCCAAAAATATCCTTATGGCTTCTAACCTAGCAACTGGTGCAAATGTTTCATCATAATCAATTCCCTCCTGTTGAGAATATCCTTTTGCAACCAGCCTTGCCTTATTCCTTGTAATTATGCTATCACTGTCAGTTTTGTTTCTGAATACCCACTTTGTACCAACAACAGATCTATTCTTTGGTCTTGGTACTAGGGTCCAGACTTTGTTTCTTTCAAATTCATTCAACTCTTCCTGCATTGCTTGCAACCAATCAGCATCTTGAAGAGCTTCTTCCACTTTCTTTGGCTCAGTCTGAGAGAGAAAAGAATTGTAAAGACACTCATTTGAAGTACCTGTTCTAGTTCTGACACCTGCATCAGGATTTCCAATTATCAAATCAGGTGTATGTGATTTTGTCCACTTCCTTGCAGATGGAAGGTTTTCTCTAGAACTGGATGCTCCCCCATGATCCATGCTATCTTCATTTTCATTTTCTGATGCTCCCCCTGAAACTATGCTCTCTGAGTTGGATTCTGCAGTATTTAGATTTTCAGCACTATCAGAACTTGGCTTATCAGAACTTGACGAATCAGAACTTGAAGAGCCACATGCATGTTCGGATGTTTCTTGAGATGTGGTAGGATCTTGAGTATGCTCCCCCTGTATAGGTGCATCTTCCTTTAATGTAGTCACCACAGTTTCAATAACATCAGAGTTTAATCCATCAGAGTTTGCAGTATCAGGACTTGGACTGTTAGGATTTTCAGTATCAGAATATGAGTCTTCATTTTCAAATCTCAGCTGATCATGGTCAACGAAATCTTTAAGACCGGTGATCTTCTTGTCATCAAAAGAGACATTGATAGATTCCATGACCACTTTTGTTCTCAAATTATAGACTCTGAAGGCTTTTGTGGAAAGTGGATATCCAACAAAGATTTCTTCATCAGCTTTTAGATCAAACTTTGATAGCTGTTCAGGATGAGTCTTGAGAACAAAACACTTGCATCCAAATACATGAAAATATTTCAGATTTGGCTTCTTTTTCTTCACCATCTCATATGGTGTTTTTCCATGCTTGTTAATGAGTGTTGCATTTTGAGTAAAACAAGCAGTCTGCACAGCTTCAGCCCAGAAATAGGTTGGAAGCTTTGCTTCTTCAAGCATTGTACGTGCAGCTTCAATGAGAGTTCTATTCTTCCTTTCAACAACTCCATTTTGCTGTGGAGTTCCAGGAGCAGAAAATTCCTGCTTTATTCCATGGCTTTTGCAGAACTCTTCCATTATCAAATTCTTGAACTCAGTGCCATTATCACTCCTTAAAATTTTCACAGAATCTTTGACCATTTTATCCAGCTGTTTGACATGATCAATCAAGATAGATGCAGTTTCACTTTTTGTGTGCAAGAAATACACCCATGTGTATCTGGTGAACTCATCCACTATGACCAACGCATACTTCTTCTTTGCAATAGACATGACATTTACTGGACCAAATAAATCAACATGTATAAGATGATAAGGCTCAAGAATTGATGAATCAGTCTTGCTCTTGAATGAAGATTTTCTTTGTTTGGCTTTCTGACATGAATCACAAAGACCATCAGGAGCAAATACTGTGTTTGGCAATCCTCTCACAAGATCTTTCTTGACCAGTTCATTTATATTGTTGAAATTTAAATGAGAGAGTTTCTTATGCCAATTCCAGCTTTCTTCAATTGATGCTCTACTTAACAGACAGATTGCAGAGCCATCAGTACTTGTTGAAAGCTTAGCTTCATAAATGTTACCACGTCTGTATCCTTTCAGAACAACTTTGCCTTTAGATTTACTCATAACTTCACAGTGTTCTTCAAAGAAATCAACATGATAACCTCTGTCACATATTTGATTTATACTCAGTAGGTTGTGTTTAAGTCCTGAGACCAGAGCTACTTGTTTAATTATGACATTTCCAAGATTGATATTGCCATATCCCAATATTTTTCCAATGTTGCCATCTCCATAAGAAACACTTGGGCCAGCTTTCTCCACAAAGTCTGATAGCAGGGCCTTATTTCCAGTCATATGTCCTGAACATCCACTGTCCAGAACTAGAATATTTTTCCTATTGCCCTACAATCACAAAGACCACTAATTATTAGTTTTAAGGACCCAGACTTGCTTGGATCCTTTGGCCTTATTAAGTTTGTTAACATTTGCAGTGGATTTAGCATCAGAGTTTATGTTAACATTTTTCTTATCAGAATTTACATTATCAGACTTTGAATCAGAATTTACACTAGAAGGAACAATGGAAACTTTCTTCAAAGAAGGTTTTATTTGATAATAATCATAGTACAAACTATGATATTCCTTACAAGTATAAATGGAATGCCATAAACTACCACAATGAAAACAAGGATTTTGTGGTTTGTATCTAACAGACTGACTCTTAACTCCTGATTTTGAAGGTAAGGAGTTAATATTCTTATTTTTCCTGCAAAAAGAAGCCAGATGGTTAGAACTTCCACAGTTATGACATGTTTTCCTAGGAGCATCAGGAACAGGTTTATAATTATTGCTTTTATTCACACCTTCCTTTCCATTCCTATTTTTCCTAGGTGATTTTACCTTGTTTGCATTCTTGACATCTTTCAGCTTATGCTTAAGCTGCTTCTTTGTCATTAAGCTTATGTTTACTTCAGCTGTCTTTTCCTATTTTAGTTTGTCAGAAGTTAATTCCTCTTTAACTTCTGATTTCTCATTATCAGACTTTACAGTTACAAACTTAACAGGTTTTAACTTTGGCTTTTGCTTAACAACAGGCTTAATTTCTTCAGTTCCTTTATCATTCTTATTCTCTCCATAACCTAAGCCCTCTTTCCAATTTTCACTACTTAGCAAATTTTGAGTTGTTCTGCCGGAGTTAGTCCAAGTCCTGATTATCTCTCTTTCCTTTTCTAACTCAGTTTTTAGAGATTCATTCATTTTTAGCACTTCATCCCTTACATAAAAAGCATCATCTCTATCCTTCTGAGTTTGATGGAACATGACTAACTCTTTTTCTAAGAAATCATTCCTTTTCTTAAATGCAAGATTTTCAGAAGTTAATCTTTCACATGTTAAAGTTTGGTCTCTATAGCTGACAAACATGGTTTTAAGATATCTTCTCAACTCATTAATATCATCAATATGAAAAGCATAAGTAGTCTGAGGTACCTTTGTTTCAGCAGCTTCAGAACTGCTCTCAGCACTTTCTTTATCAGCATTTGCCATCAATGCATAGTTCTCCTCACTTTCAGAGTCTGAAGTGTCTGTCCAGCTTTTCTGCTTTGTGACAAGAGCCTTGCCTCTGTCACCCTTTACCTTCTTGCAGTCAGGAGATATGTGGCCTTTCTCACCACAGTTATAGCATTTAACATTGGTGTAATCTCCTCTGTCAGACTTTCCTCCTCTGCCTTCAGATCTTCTGAAATTCTTCTTATCAGCACTTATGCCTTTCCTGGAAAACTTCTTTCCCTTCCTGAACTTCCTGTATGCAATCTTTGTGATTCCTTTCACCATAAGAGCACACAGCTTCATCATCTCCTCATCAGCATCAGTCTCAGGCAAGCTTTCAGAATCTGAGTCATCATCACTCTCAGAACTTGATGACTCAGTATCAGACTTTATGAAAAGAGCTTACCCTTGTCTTTCTTTGAGGAAGCTGCTTGGGGAATTCTTCTTCAGCCTTAAGAGCAACTGTCCTTGACTTTCCTCCTTTCCTCTTGCTTCTTTGTTCCATCTCCAGCTCATGAGTCTTGAGCATTCCATAAATTTCGTCAAGAGTTGTTTCATCAAGATTGTAGTTGTCTCTTATTGTCGTTGCCTTCAAATCCCAGCATTCAGGAAGAGCTAACAGGAACTTAAGGTTTGAATCTTCAAGATCATACTCTTTATCAACCAATGACAATCATTCAAAAGTTTGACAAATCTATCATATAAATCATTCAATGGCTCATTAGTCTTTGAGTCAAAGTGTTCATACTCTTGAGTGAGTATTGTCTTCCTGTTCTTCTTAATTGTGTCAGTTCCCTGACACCTTGTTTCCAGAGCATCCCATATCTCCTTAGCAGTCTTGCAGTTGATTACCCTGTTTGACATTACATTATCAATGGCACTATGCAGTAAGTGTCGTACCTTAGCATCCTTAGCAATTGATGCTATGTCCTCAGCAGTATAATCACTCTTCTCCTTTGGTACGGTCATTGCTGCTTCACCTGCAACTGCAACAACGAGTTTGGTTGGTTTGTGAGGACCTTCCTTGATTCTATCCAGGTATTCTGGATCTGTTGCTTCCAGGAACATGGTCATCCTTACCTTCCATATGGGATATTCAGATGGTCTCAGTATGGGGACTCTGATGGTCTCATACCAACTCTGAATTTGTGTCTTTGGTGGTTCCTCAGTTGTGGTAGGCTTAGTTGGAGTTTCTGTGTCCGACATGATTGTGTTTGGATCTTTAACTGTATGTAAGTTAACAGATAGGCTCTGATACCAATTGTTAGGTCACACACACACTGTAGAGGGGGTGAATACAGTGTATAGTACACTCAAATCGAACTTTAAGAACTTAAGTAACAGAAAACAAACTTTATTGAAACAATAAACTCTGTTACAGTAAATAAACTGTTACCTCTCAGTGATGAACAAATATCACGAGAGCTGCTAGGGTTACAAATGAATAATCTTTTCTAATAATGATAACACTTATAGTGGTAAACCCTATGTCTGTGTTTATATACTACACAGTTACAATATAATCGCTAATTGATATGGAATATAATTCGGCTTCCTAAAATATATCAATCAGATATCTTTTCTTCCAAGTATTCCATTCTTCACGGAATTCCTTCTTCATGCATATCTCTTCTTATGTTTATCTCAATCTTCTTTCCTTTAATCAGCTACTGTCCTTATCTGATGTCCTTCAGCACTTAAGTTCTGATATCTATCTTCTGATGATTATCTCCTGATAATATAAGTACTGATATCCTTAAGTCCTGACTTCCAGTATAAGTACTGATCAACAGTTAAGTATGATTTCTCCTGTTCATGTAAGATCTGAAGCTAACATAAAACATATTAGCCATGACATTATCAAATATATCTAACATCCACTTTCCACAAAAGCCTTCAGAGTCTATAATTTGAGAACAAGAGTGGTCATGGAATCTATCAATGTCTCTTTTGATGACAAGAAAATTACTGGTCTTGAAGATTTTATTGACATGATCAGCTGAGATTTGAAATGAAAGACTCAAATTCTGGATACTGAAAATCCTGACAGTCTAAGTCCTGATACTGTAAACTCTGATGGATTAAACTTGATGGTATCTGAAACTGTGGTAACTATGCCAAAGAAAAGATTGCACCTAATGCAGGGGGAGCATACTCAAGATCTTACAAATCTCAAGAAGCATCAGAATATACATCTGGCTCTTCAAGTTCTGATTCGTCTAGTTTGATAAGCCAAGTTATAATAGTGTTGAAAATCTAAATTCTGGAAGAATCCAACTCGAGTGCGTAATTTCAGGGGGGCATCAGAAAATGAAAATTGAAGACATCATGGATCATGGGGGAGCATTCAGTTCTAGAGAAAACCTTCCATCTGCAAGGAAGTGGACTAAATCACATACACCTATTTGATAATGGAAATCCTGATGCAGGTGTTGTCAGAACTAGAACAGGTACTTCAATGAATTGTCTTACAATTATTTATCTCTCAGACTGAGCCAAAAGAAAGTGGAAGAAGCTCTTCAAGACGCTGATTGGGTGCAAGCAATGCAGGAAGAGTTACAATGAATTCTGAAAGAACAAAGTCTGGACCCTAGGCCCTAGACCAAAGAAATAGATCTGTTGTGTGGTACAAAGTGGGTATTCAGAAAACAAACTGACAGTGATGGCCTAATTACAAGGAATAAGGCAAGGTGGTTGCAATAGGATATTCTCAACAGAGAGGAATTGATTATGATGAAACATTTGCACTAGTGCTAGGTTAGAAGCCATAAGGATATTTTGGCTTATGTGCTCACAAAAGTTTACTGTCTTTCAAATGGAGTGAACAGTGCTTTTTTCAATGGAGAATTGGAGGAGGAAGAAATATGTTGAACAACCTCCAGGCTTTGTAGATTCCAACATCCAGATTATGTCTACAGACTTGATAAAACACTTTATGGACTTAAGCAAGCTCCTAGAGCATGGTATGAGACTTTAGCTCAGTTTTTATGGAAAGTGGATACAACAGAGGAACAATAGACAAACTTGTTCTACCTCAACCTGGAAAGGACTTACTTCTGGTCCAGATTTATGTTGATGATATCATTTTGGGTCTACAATGACAGACTTTGCAAGAAGTTTGCCAACTGATGCAGTCAAGGTATCAGATGAGTATGATGGGGGAACTTAGCTAGTTTCGGGCCGTCAAGTCAAGCAAAATGAAGAAGAAGACACTTTTATTTGTCAAACTAAGTACACGAAAACTTGCTGAAGAAATTTGGAATGCAAGATTGTTCAAGTGCAGCCACTCCCGTGGCCACTGCACAAAACTGGATAAGGATACTGGTAAATCAGTAGATATTACTGATTACAGAGGTATGATTGGCTCTCTACTCTATCTACTGCTAGTAGACCTGATATCATGTATGCTACCTGTCTTTGTCAAGATTTGAAGCAGATCCAAGAGAACCT